>NC_088979.1:150731254-150815229 GCF_963932015.1 Anas acuta
ATCCTTAAACCTCCACGAGCTGTCAGCACTGGCAGAGAAAGAAGGACCAGAGCCGTGCCCTGAGTGTGACCTCTGTCCATCATCTTCCCTCTCTCTATCACCTCTGAGTCCTTGAGAACTTCTATCTTTGCATCATATACGCTGGGGAAGCACTGGGCTGGGAAGGTGAACACAGCTGCTAACACACCACTAACTCGCTCCACGGGCTGAATCAAACGCCTGCCATTCATCTCCAGCTTCTCCCCAAAAAGGTTTTCTCCCTCCACATCAGTGGGTGGTCCAAGGCAGACAGTTGGTATGCTCAGAGGCTTGAGGGGCAATGCTTCCTTCCTTTCATCTCCCCCTTCCACCCTGCTTTCTGCCTGCTCTGGTCCCATAGGGTCTGGGATGCCTCATGCAAAAGAGAATGTAAGGATCATTTTTCAAGATTTCTGAGCTTAGCACTGAAAGACTGGCCCTCAGCATCTTGAATACCACGTGCAATAATTCTTAACCCCATCCTTATCAGCAGTGCAATCTGACTGGGGAAAAGAACAGACCAAAAGGATGGCAGGCAATCATCTCTGCAGAGGCAACAGGAGCAGGACAGATGATGTGCTCCAGCCCAGCAGGTGCTGGGAAGGAACATGATGCTCCCATCTCCCAAACACCAGGAGTTTGTGGTGAAACAAGGCTGGATCTGCCAGCGGCAGGACCTGGCTGTGCTGTGCTGGCCATTTGGCCCTGCAGAGGAGGCTCCTGCAAGCAGCACTTCAGCTCACCTCCCTCCTTCTGTCTGCCTCTCATGCTCCCCCTCACATGCATGCTGTAGCTGTCTCGGGCTCTCTCACACAGTCTGTCTGTCACGCACGCAGCTCTAACACAAACACAAAAGATATAGGATATGTGTCTCTCACACATTGTATAGGATCCTGCTCCTTCACAGTGTCTCACACACACTGTCTCTCTCCCTCACACCCATGCTTGCATGCACCTCTTTTTCTACTGCCTCATCTTCTTTCTGGCATTGGTGGGAGTTTGAAGGAACAAGGCTGTGTCTTTATTCCCTCTGTTCACAGTATCTCACTCCCTGCTAGTCTGTACCATTTGTTTTGATGTATTACTACTAGTTCCTTTGTTTAGGGCTCAGTTCCCTCCCCTTACAAACTCTTATGGCTTAGCAAGAAACACGTCTCAGTTCCTAGGATTCACCAGACATGCCCTCATTTGCAGGTGCGTGAGGGTTTTGCTGTAGAGTCGGGTCTGTTTGGCTGTATTACCTACCAGAAAGCGATGCTCACAGCATGTGCCAGGTTCATATGCATCAGCCTGAATGCCAGGTTAACCTAAAGAGCAGCTCTGAAAGACCGTGTCAAACTGCAACTCAACTACCTGATAGAAGAGATAACCCTCTTCCTCCTTATTGCAGGTGTGGATTATCACAATGGGTACCCATATGCAAATAGATCATCAAAACAATTCCTTAATCTGCTTCCTTTTCCTTCCAGCTCACCAGTCAGTGTAGGGTATGTTATTGTTTTTACAGCCAGGTCTCTGCAAAAATAAGCATTTATATTTTAACAGTAGAGCTGCTCTAAGTGACAGAACCTCCTATGTTCTGGTTTGCACCCATTGCCCCTTGTCCTGGCACTGGACACCACCAAGAAGAGCTTGGCTCCATCCTCTTTCTTAGTTCCCTTCAATTTAAACACACTGATGAGATCTCCCTCGAGCTTCTCTTCTCCAGGCTGAACAGTCCCAGCTCTCTCAGCCTCTCTTCATAGGAAAGAAGCTCCTGTCTCTTCATCTTAGTGGCACTTCTTGTCCCTCATGTGCCTGAAAATGCTTCCTGGGATTAGCTGCTCCATCACCATCCCAGAGACTGGGGGCAGGCTGACTGACCTGTAGTTCCCTGGGTCCTCCTTTTTGCCCTTCTTGAGGATAGGAGTAATGTTTGCTTTCTTCCAGTCCCTAGGCACTTCTCTCAGTCGCTGTGATTGTTTAAAGGTTATCAGGAGTGACTTCAAAATTACATCAGCCAGCTCCTTTTGCTCTCCTGTGTGCATCCCATTGGGGCCCATGGACTTATAAGCGTTCAGTTTGCTTAAATATTCTCTAACCTGATCCTCTTACACTAGAGTTATGTCTTCCTTGCTCCATATTGTCCCCCTGGTCTCCAGGGTCTGGCATTTCTGAAGGCCAGTCTTGCTAGTAAAGACTAAGGTGAAAAAGGCATTCAGTATCTCAGCCTTTTCCACATCCAGTATCACCAAAGCACATTCCACATTCAGCTCACATTTTCCCAAGCATTCCTTTTGCCACTTATATACTTCTGCACATTTTTGTCAGCTTTAAGGTTTTGGACAGCCATGGAGAACACACCTGGAGGCTTACTCAGATATTCAGCACTGTGTCCCATAGGCAAGTAGTACAGAGCACACCTACCATCTGCTCAAGAAAGGATGAGAAGCTGACTGCAAAGTCGTTAGCACATCTATCATAGATCTTCATCTCCCAGGATCAATCCCACAGGAACTTTCCTGGCTTAAGACCAATCTTGGTTCAGAAGGGGTCATGGATATATGTTTCCTCTTCTTGTTCTATTTTCACCAACAAATTCCTGATTTCTTTACCTTTCCACTCCACCCACACACTCCAGTGTCTTTCATTGTCAGCAGTCACTGACATCAGCTTTCTATCACAAGGCAAATTTTGCTGCTAGGAAGATTCCCAGTGCCATGGCTCTCCCCCTCTCACATGATCTGGCATACCTGGCCTCGGTCACAACACCTGGCAAGGTGCTGGTGAAGGTAATTGTGAAGCCTCTGGTACCCAAGGTCTCCAGGACTGTCCTGATTTATATGGCTTTATTGACAAGAAGCTGAAGCTTCATGCAGCTCTCTTTCCCATTCATTTGATTGCTGTCACGTGCATTTAAGTTTTTGTTTGTTTGTTTGTTTGTTTTCTATCTGAGCATCCCACTTGCCCTTTCAGTCCATGCCAAGCAGTTGCAAGGCCAGAGTTTTATTCAAGCACTTGCTGTGTCCTGGGAGAACTGTCAACAGCAGCTGCAGAAGCCCTGTTCTGAAACCATGAGTCTCACTGCTGCAATGCTGGGAAGCTTCAGATGCAGCTGTTTTTCCATCAGGTCTGTCAGATGATCTTAGCATCAGGCTAAGAGTTATCTAGCATTTCAGACTGCTGCAGCAGCCTCGCTGGATAGACCTTGATACAAGGCTGCCAGATGTTGAACAAGATGTGTAGAAATGTAGAAAAATGAATGCATTGGATCAGCATGAAGGTATATTTGTCACAGTGTTCTGTCTCTGATGAACAGGGCATGAGCCTTCCCTGTTTTATTTTCCCTGATTCTGGTTATCATCAGTTTAAAGACTTCCAGACATCTGGTTTAAAATTCCAATTGAATAAATTCATGGGAAAAAGGAAAAAAGAGAGAGAGAGAGAAGGAGAGAAAGAAAGAAAGAAGGAGAGAAGGAGAGAGAAAGAGAGAAAGAGAGGAAGAAAGAGAGAAAGAAAGAGAGAAAGAGAAAGAGAGAGAGAAAGAGAGAAAGAGATAGAGAAAGAAAGAGAGAAAGAGAGAAAGAGAGAGAGAGAGAGAGAGAGAAAGAGAAAGAAAGAAAGAAAGAAAGAAAGAGAGAGAGAGAGAAAGAGAGAAAGAGAAAGAGAGAAAGAGAGAAAGAGAGAAAGAAAGAGAGAAAGAGAGAGAGAAAGAGAGAGAAAGAGAGAAAGAGAGAAAGAAAGAGAGAAAGAAAGAGAGAAAGAAAGAGAGAAAGAAAGAGAGAAAGAAAGAAAGAAAGAAAGAAAGAAAGAAAGAAAGAAAGAAAGAAAGAAAGAAAGAGAGAAAGAGAAAGAGAGAAAGAGAGAAAGAGAGAAAGAGAGAGAGAGAGAGAGAGAGAGAGAAAGAAAGAAAGAAAGAAAGAAAAAAAGAAAGAAAGAAAGAAAGAAAGAAAGAAAGAAAGAAAGAAAGAAAGAAAGAAAGAAAGAAAGAAAGAAAGAAAGAAAGAAAGAAAGAAAGAAAGAAAGAAAGAAAAAACTATACTTTCAAATACATCTCTCTGACTTGGGTATCATTCAATGGACAGCCTATTATTTGCCCTGTTCTAATATTCTAATACCCTTAGCCTCTGTCTCTGTGCAAGACAAGATACTGGACTAGTTACACTTTTGTGCTGTTAATTCAGCTGTTATAATAGTACATTAGGTTGCATTCATGCCATCTTACTTAGTGGTCACCACTGGAATCTTTGGAGCCTGGCTTCAGGGCTCCTGCAAGTGAAGCAAGAAAAAGTCCTGGTTAACCTATCCATGAACAAGCTGCTAAAAATACCAGAATCACGTGGGATTAAGCTCGATGCAGAGACGCATTTGTTTGTTTAATAGATCACTGCAACACAAGAGTCTGAGGGAGTCATTGAGATTTTCTTTCTCTGCCCACCAAAGCTACTCTCCAACTGAGCTATTACGCATGGAGTCAAATCCTTCTCTGTCCTTCACTATAGACTACAGGTGCTGAGTCTGACCCCTGCTTGTAAGAATTACTTCCTCTGCTTCAGCCATTTCTGAGGTGATGCCTTTACTCAAGTCTGTTGACTTCCTCCATGCTGTGCCCTTTGTATAGAAATTCCAGCCTGTGGGTCTTGCAGGGGGAAGTGCTTAATCCCTCATGGAAGTATTTTCCAGGGAAGCTGCCTGGTTCTGATGGGATGGCACCAGGATAGAAGTGACCTGCCCCTGCCTCCCCTACTGTACAATCAAGGCCATTACCAATAGTGTCACAACTGGGGTAATTTGGGCAGCAATGTAGTGACCTTGAGATTTACACTCTTCTGTAGGAAGATTCACCAATATGCTGGACTGATCACTCCAAAGGCTGCTAGCAACAAGACCAATTCCGTATTTCTCCGAGAGGGTGTAGAAAGGCCAAGCTGGCAAAGGTGACCTCTTCAGAGGGCCCCTACATGCCAACAATTGCAAGTTGAAGAGCTTTCCTTTACAGACAGGCACAATAGGGCTGGGTAAAGAAGTACTTTTCCACCATACCCACAGCCCCAGGTAGCCTGCTCTTCTCAGAGGGGCAGGAAAGACCCCGACCCCTTCTTACAGAGGTGGGATCTGTGTGAGAGCAGAGCTGCCACCAGCAGCAGTGGGTGACCAGGTGCATTTCAGGGCCTAGTGAAGGTCACTCAGGCCTCTGTTTATATGTGCCCTGTGTCCAGCCTTGCTTCTCACCCTTCTCAGCAGCTTGCTCTACTACAGCACCTCCAATGCCACTAAGAAGCAGGACTGCCCTTTTCCTATCCCCAGTGCAAATGCCTTTGGCAGCTCCTCACTTCTCCCCTCTGCCCCGATGGCACCATTCCATGTATCGGCCCTGAAAGGATTGCGCCATT
Organism: Anas acuta; assembly: GCF_963932015.1. Classification (NCBI taxonomy): domain Eukaryota; kingdom Metazoa; phylum Chordata; class Aves; order Anseriformes; family Anatidae; genus Anas; species Anas acuta. The sequence continues at coordinate 150,736,645 of NC_088979.1, forward strand.
CTCATGGAGTATGGTAACAAAGCCCTGTAAAGCCTCTAATTAACCCTAATTATCTAATTCACCACTTCATCCTGGCAGCTCCTGCCACAAAGTGCTCAACAGACAGTGTCAAAAATACCAATTATCTCCCTGGCTGCCACTTGAGAAGCAGAGAGAAGGAGAAATGGGTGTCACAGGCAGGAAGCCTGGTGGATTACAGTGTCAGAAGACAGACAGAGAAAATGTATTGCAGGGAAACCGAGGCAATAGATCTTTTCCCAGCTTACAAGGAGGGGATGAGAAGCTGGCATCTCATGCATCTTCTGGACCACTGCCCAATCTGAGCAAAGCCCTGCATGAAGCCTGTTTTCCTCCAGATAGTATAGGAATAAGCAGCCATTTTCCTTCGAATGAAGCCCTTCAAATACATGTACAGCTTTTTCAGCCTTTATAGCTTTAACCTGCTGGGCTTAGCACCTCCTTGTCCTGATGAATTTACCTTATGACATAGCTTGGCTTGGCTTGGCCATTTTTGTTGGGTAGCTGCATCACTGTCCTGCAGCTCAAGACCTTGGTTGGACAGCTTGTGGGCCATTTCCAGCTGTTAGGAATCCCCAGTCACACCCTTACACCAACCTCTGGATAAACACCAGCCATTTGAGTAGGGAAGAAGAAAGCCTATGGAAATCCCCCTGCCTGTGTGAGCAGATGACAGCCAGCAGCTGCGGCTGGCTCATGCCTGTTTGCTCACAGGTCTGTGGGCAACCCTGGCTCTTCCTCATTCTTCCTGCCTAGCTGTGCTTCTCCCTCCTTCAGCCACTTCACACCAGAGGTCCTCAGTTCCCCCAGCCCTTTCTTCAAGCTCCATCTTGTTATTCAGGTCCCATTTGTCCCTCGGTACTCATGGCAGTGCCTCCACTGTCTTTGGAGCTGGAGCAAGACAAGCGGGACAAAGCATTGGGCCGGAAAATTGGGTGCAGAAGTTGCAATGAATTCTTAATGATGCCCTTTCTGGCGACATATACAGCGAGATGGAGCTGAATGCTTTTCTTTTTTAAGTGTTTCTTATTTAAAAAATGATGAGGCTTTTGATCCATTTTCCACAGTAATGTTGGCTGGGCCCCTGCTTACTTCTGCCTTGCTCAGCAAGAGTCACCAGGACAGGTCCTCGGACTCACTTTCAGTGATGCTCCTTCCTCCTTTGAAGATGTGTACTATCAGTCCCTGACTAGTCTGGCAATTCCACTATAAGAAGCATCATATAACCATGTTGTGAGAGACAGACCCTGTCCCAGGGAACTCGATGAGGGAAGGGAGGACACAGCCCCTCGTTTGATGCTTGGGAAGCCAAGGAATGGAGCATCATTGTAAGTACGCATGTGAACCTTGGGTATTCAAGTGATCCTTCCATCCCCCTTATCCCTTCACTCCTAAATCTTTCACTCATACTGTTCATGTTCGCCTTCTCTCTCTTTGTGCTTCTTCCATGGATGAGGAAGGAGATGTAGGGGTTGTTCAGTGACACCCTCTGTTCCCCTGATAAAGGGTGAGTATGGCCTGTGCAATTATTCTCCCAAATCCCCTTGGGTTCTATACAGATCTCACTCTATCCTCCAGCTCTACAAGACCCATGGCTTTGTGTGTTAATTAAGAGCACACCCAAGACCTGGGGAGAGATGTGGGCCTGACTGTTCCACAGATTGCAATACTCTCTTCCCTCTGAGGAGACAGTGCATCAGCAGTGGGACAAATATCAGCAGTGTGACCCTCATACCCTCATGTATTTTTACTCATTGCCCTTCAGAGCTGTTAGTTACTGGTTTCACTGAAGCTGACCTTGTTTGGAGGGGGCAGGTTCCTCATCATGTTCTCTTAGACCTCACCTGACCCCAAGGTGTCATGATTGCTCAGGGTGCCCAGGCACTGGTGCTCCAGAGAACAGAGTTAGTCCCCAGCCTGACCTGGCTATAACAGCCTGCAGGATGTGGATAGAAAATTAAGGTTCAGAGAGGATATTACCCTTGCAGGGAAACAGAATTCATTTGTCAAGCTGCAGTTCCACCAGTGGTGCTCTTCCAGTCCAGACAGTCAGTCCAGGAGAGGGCAATATTGCCCACATGCCTGTACATTTCACAACACATACTCACATGTGCGCACACACACACACAAAGAGATCCCAGCAGTCCCATATGATTTCCAGCAAAAGGCTCTGTGGCTTCCTGTGCTGCAGCAAATGATTGCTTGGATAAGTTACTGAACTTCATGGGGATGATAAAGAACTGAGATAGCATGAACCAAGCACAAGACAGCAAGACAGCAGGAACCAAGCACAAGATGTCACGATATGGGTTTCCTGAGTCTGCAGCCAGCCTAGAACATGGGTTTATAAAGCTGCAGTGTTCTTCTAAGTTAGCTCACACTGGCCACCCAGCTGACCATCCCTCACACTGTCTCCTGCAGCCACTTCACTGCTCCCAACACAGCACTTGGGTCTTTCTCTAACTCCTTGATGCAGCTGTTTTGGTGCACCAGATAGGTTTAGGAGGCAGAGGTCAACATGGTTTGCTGCAGGGACTGCATCAGATGGACACAGTTATATTCAGAGGCACTTGAGAGAACAACACAGACTCTCAGAAGCCGCTGACACCTTGTCCCTTCCCCAGAGGCACACAGTCTGACACAGCGCTGTGCAGAGCAGAGGAATCCCAGGGTCTCTGGAGTCAGCCAAAGGCTGTTTAAATACCAGCACTGCTTAACTCTTTCCTTTTGACCCAGAGGGCTGACTACTGTCCTTCAATGTGCCCCCAACACAGAGATTCAACAATCTCTGCCTGGCTTCAGGACATTCATGACTTCTCCAGCCCTGACAGTCTTTCCTTCCCAAAGCTTTCTGCTCCCCCTACATGGCAGCTGCAAATACATCTTGTCCTTTCTCATCCCTGTGGCAGAGCAACCAGATGAAATGCAGGGACTGTGGAGACAAAATTGAATTTAGCAACAAAATAAACAGCATGGGGGCACTCTACTGATTAGATTACACCAGTTTAAAAGTTGTTCCTCTCAAGGTTTGAGATTCCCTGTCTCTGTCAGCCCAGATCCCTGCACTGCAGAGGTGCAGGTGTCAGGAATTCCTCTTTGACCCAAAGATCCAACTTTCCACCAAGCACTTGAAATTCTGATTAACCTTAGCAGAGCTCCACTTTGTTACGCACTATTGTCCATCCCCGAGAGATGCAGAGCCCAGCACTATCCCTTCCTACACTCAGACATCCTTCCCAGGACCAAGGAAGAACACATTAGACTGTGAAGCATCTGCCTGTAGTAGGCAGCTGCCCCCAAGGCTGCTCTAAAATCAATTCAAGCATCAATAAGTGTTGCCAGCTTCTGTGGCATATATATCCAGGAGCTGAAAGTCACTGTTGTGTCCATATTCGCATTCACCTCCCCACCCCCGACTGCTTATTTCTGCCCTTTTCTACTCCAGGAACAGAGGCTGCGAACAGCTAGTCCCAGCAGCTGCCTCCAAGAAGGAAGCTCAGAAGCCACGGTTAGACGTGTTTGATCAAAGCTGGACATGCACGGTCAAAAGACATAAATCTCTGAGCCAAGCAGCACTAACCCTCTTGGAGAGACTGGAAATGAGAAAAAAAATCAGGAGCTGGAGAAGAGAGAAGACATTTAAGAGAATAGCTGCTATGTCACCATGAACAAATTGGCCTAATTATGTGTATAAATGCACCAATACACACAGATTTGCTAGCTGTATCCTTGCCTTGAAATATTGATGCTTAGGAAGAGCTGAGATCAGGATATCTGCTGGTGGATTAGGTTACAGATTGCTTAGTCACTACCCATGGCCAAATCACCTGGCTTGGAGTGTGTTTCTCCGGACAGCTCTGGAGCTTGGCAGAGGAAGCCTCTTACCACCAGCTGAGGATTTGTGGTGTAGTTGGTAGGTGAGGAAGCTCTGTCCTACACCCAGGCAGTGCTGTATGCATGCCTTGGACAGGATGTGAGCTGGGTGCTGAGCAGTAGAGGACCAATATCATGGCAGAACTGAGGACTCAGCAAAAACGAGGATGCATCCACACAGTGCTCCACAATAAGATAACCTCCAAGTGCAGAGAAAAGTGCTTTAGTGGGACGCAGATATCCAGAATCCTTCCCCCACACCCTCACCCAGCTTTCTCAGTTTCCCCCTTATTCCGTTCCCTCCATCCCATCCCACCTCCTGTGCAAGACAAGGCTGGGAAAAACGGACTCAGAAGCAGCTTTTCATATTTTTTGTTTGTTGTTTTTTTGGATTTTTTGTCGCTTTTTTTTAAATAAGAAATTTATTGCAAATATAGAAATTGATTTTCTCCATACAGGAATCTCCGAGTTGAGGAAAAACGATTTCGTGCCATTCAGTTTTAAAACAGGAAAAGAAAGAAGAAAAAGAAAAGAGAGAGAGAGAAAGAAAAGGAAGAGAAAGAAAGAGAAATCCAAAAGAAGGAAAGAAAAACAAAAAATAAAAGAACAGAGAAAAGAACATAACTCCAACTCAAATGTGTCCATACACAACCGGGGGGGGTCACAGGGTTGTTGCGGAAAGAGGAACACCAAAGAGGCCACAAGGAGCCAGTCCCAGCAGCTGCCTCCGAGGCCCTTCTTTACATTCAAGGGGAGCCCCCCCTTGGCTCTTTGCCCCCGCAGCTGCCCACCCCTTCCCACCCCCTCGCCCCAGGTGCTGTGCTTGTGGATGGACCAGCGGTACCAGCCCCGGTGGACCTCGCCTGACCCAGCCGGCTCCTTCTTCCCCCCAGGGAGAGGGGGAGAGCAGGCGGTGGGAGCAGGCCACCGAAGAGCAAGGCCTCACAGTGGCGGTGGTGGTGACGGGGAGGCGAAGGCCAAGCCAAACGCGCGAGGATGGGGCGGACAGAGGGGGACCCGTGAGAGGGGGAGAGAGGAGAAGGGTTGAAGGGGGGTGGGTTAGAGCTGCCATGGCAGGGCTGCATGGGGAGAGGTATAGGGAGAGCTTCCCACAGCGGGGAAGAAACGGGGAGGCAGATCAAGACAGCCCCTCACAGCGCAAGAGCAAAGTGGCTGGAGGGACAGGGTGCATGTGTGTGTATGGGGGAGGCAACAGACACCCCCCTCTGCCCCTTGGTTGGGGAAAGACCCCAAAACACCTGCCTCAGCCAGGGTAGGGAGCGGGCAGCTGAGGTGGGGCAGGCTCCTCCAGCCCTACGAGAGATCCTCGTAGCCTGGTGGAGGGTGGCGCTCAGTGTCCTTCCCACACCGAGTCACCCCGAAGGTGCTCCCTCCTGCTCGGGGGGTGGGACATCAGCAGCAGGCTGGCTCCCACAAGAGGACGTGGCTCCATGAGCGCAGCTTGTGCTGAAGGAGGTGGTGGCGGTGGAAGAAGAGCGTTCTCCAGGTTCCCAGAGGCCTTGTGTGCTTCCAGACGCAGCCGAGCTCTCTGGTCAGCAACAAGCATGGCAAATGTGCTTTCAGGGCCGTGGCTCCAGCTCCTGCCCGTGTGGCAGCTGCCCGACCTGTTGCGTTGAGCTCTGCCCTACAGAGAGCGGCCTCAGCTCATCATGAAGTCTGCCCAGCTTTTCTCTTCAGGCATTGACTTACTCCCCACCTCCTCTCCCCCTGTGCATTCAGTTCTTTCTCTCACTGGTCCTTTCTATCCTATTCTTTCCTGTGCGTCCATCTCTTCCCCTGTTCCTTCCATCCTATCCCTCTTCTCTGCTCCCTCCCTCTCCCTGTTTCCTCCTAGCACCCTCCCCATCCCTTGGTCCTTTCAGTACGGCAGACCCTGCTCATCCCTGCTGTCTCTGCCCCTTCTTTCTCTTCCTTGGCTCCTTTTTTCCCTCCTGCATCTCCCCCTCCTTCCCCCAAGCCTTCCTGGCAGAGCCTCCTCCAGGAAGGCAGGCTGATTAGCATTGCAAACACACAGAGGCCTCCTCAGCCTGACATAAATCTTCATTTGTCAGTCATGAATATTTCACACCTGCCTCGGGAGGGATTTATTCAGCACGGAAGAGTGGGGAGCGGGCGAGGGGAACGTGGCACTGGAGCAGGAGCTGGGGCAGCACCCGCAGGGGTGGGGAAGGGCTCTGCACCACGGGAACAGCACACCTAGGGTCTCACGTTCACCTTTCTGGGTGTGGGAATCCAGCCCAGCTCCCCTGGGCCTGTTCTTGGGAGAAAGGGCAGGTCAGCACCCTTCCTCATTCCTCACCCTCTGCTCTTCTCAGGGAGGCGAACTAAACCCTTGATTTTCCCTGTCGGGAGTCACCAACCCAGAAATAAAGTGTGAAGGGGGCTGGTCCTGGTTCTGCCCCATGGATTCACTTTGCCCAGGGGTGAGCCTGCCAGAGAGGGCTTCGAAACTTCAGGTTTTTCTTTGGGCCTTTTTCCACCATGGTGGTCTTAGAGTTGTGGTTGGGCCCTGCCCTCTGCCAGGGCCACCCACAGGAGAGGAGGAGTAGGACAGACCTAACCCAAAGCCTCCTGCAATCAGTAAGAGGAAGGTGGTGAGAGGTCTTCCAGCGACCGCAACAGGCTCCAAATCAAGCTTTTACTGTGACAGAGATTTCTCTTCAGGTGAGGTAGTCCTTGCTCCCCCAAGAATGGCCTTGCTTGTAGATCTGGGGAAGGTGAAACCAGGGCAGATGGGTGGTAGTGACCGTTTCTCTTATGAGATCTGTCTCGATGGACCTCACTCCTTTTTCTAAATAATTAGGAGAAATGATGACCACTAGAAAGAACAGGCCTTTGGTATATAACACATCCCCCTTCATACACGCAATCCTGAAAAGCAGCTAAGAGACCACATTTAGGGCAAGGGGAAGGGGCACTGAAAAGAGGAGGGAGAGTTTTTTATGAGGCTGATTGGGTTGGGATCTCTTGGGGTTGTGTTCCCTCCCAAACTGGTAGGAGTCTCTCATAAAATCACATCGGGGATGAAGGAAAGGAGCACGGAAAACAGGGACAAGGATGGGTGAGACATTGGGGGGGAGGTTAAATTCCAACAAACTGGCACATACACAACAGGTGTTTGCTCAGAAAAATACAGTAAAATCATCATGCAAATATAACGTTAAATCTGCTTTCCTCCAACAGGGCTGGCGTCACTTCGTGAGCCCTCATCCCTGGGGAAGGAGCAGGACAAGGAAGAAGGGAGGAGGAAGGAAGGTGGGACACTTTGTTCCCCTTCCTTGCCCTCTTCCTCCCACAGAACAGTCCATCTTGTGCAAACTTCACCCACTGGTTTGGAGTGGGGGGCTATACTGGGGAGAGAAATGGCTTATCCCCCACACCCAGCCTTACCCCCACCACAGGCAAAAGAAGGGCTTGATGATACTTGTATTCCTGACCATTCTGCCTTGCTGGGGTGATGAGCAGAGGGAGCAGAAACCATTACAGGTTAAGGCTCCCCAAAAAAACCTATATGAGCAGAACTCGTTACAAGACCATAAAGCAGAGGAGAAGCACAGGGAGGGAAGAGGCGGGGAGCGGAACAGGATGCCATCCCCCTGTGCCTGACATCCTCCTTTTCCTGTCCAATTCTGTGGCCCAGCCTTTAGCCTTTCCTGGAAGAGCTGCCGCTCTGGAAGACCACTGGGCCTGTTCCACATGGCAGCTGGAGAGGTCCCTGCTGTGCCTAACCACCTCTCACAGCATTTGCCTGCCTTGACTTGCTGCATTGTCCCAGCTTGGAGGAACACCCAGCAGCAGCGCTGTCCTTCATCATTCTGCACACACACACCCCTTCTGCTGCCTTGCACTGACTCTTACAGGGTGGAGTCAGTCCCACAGATACCTCTGGACTCGAGGCAAAATGATGCTCTGGCTGCGGGGGAATGTGGCTGACAGTGAAGGAGGCTGAGGCAATGGGATCCAGAGCTGGCTTAGGATTGTTACTCTCAGCATCCCTACAAAGAAGGGATGCCAAGGATCTTCACAGGCTTAGACCTTGAGGTGTACCACTCTGATTTTTGCGCACCAGGCTCTGCCTACTGCTGCTCCTCACTTTTAGAAGATGAAGCTATGTTACCTCCAGCACTGAAACCAGCTGTCAGAGCTGGCAACACTATGATCTGACAAATAACGCGCAGGCAGCACATAAACACCTCCCAAAGAAGGTACTTCACACCCATCCTTTTCCCAGGGCCCCCAAACACATTGGAGCCCCAGAGGAGCACCTCAGAAAGGAAATAGCCACTTGGGAAAGGCCAACACAACACAGGCCCTCACTCTCATCCTGGTAGGTGTGAACGATAGTCAAGAACGATTGGGGTGTGCAGCTCATAACACAATGCTGCATAAAAAATGCACTATGGATGCACTAAGCAGGCAGCCACCCCTGCCTGACAAGGAAACTCTGGGAGAGAGGGTGCCAGGATTGTGCTTTGTTGGGCTGCTCAGAAACAGGGTGAAGTGGAGAGGGCAATATGCTCATTCCCAACACTGTGGCAGCTCTTCTATCCAAGGGAGAGAGGCTGGGACCTAGCAAGGAAAACTTGTGTTGTGTTTTTTTTTTTGACAAGATGTTAAAGAGTCCCTAAGAAAAGTCTGTCACAGCTAACTGTGAGGAGGTGGAGGATTTAGGAGGTGGTAAGTTTGTTCTGACTCTTAAGTATTAAGAGCCTCTTAAGTATTCAGAGGAACACTGTTATCCAGAGGCTAGTATCCTCCTCTACCCCAGCACACCATATGGCTGCACACTCAAAGGCAGCTTCTTTTGGAGCAAACCCTCCTGGGCTGCTCCAGGGCCCACTCTCACATCCCTTTTATTTCCTGTGCTTTTGCCTTCACCCTACGTTATCTCCTATTCATGCCAAAGTATTCAAAGCCTATGCAAGTGGAAGCCACTCAGTGTCTTTTCTACGAACCCAGTGCTTTCTAAGCAATAGAAATCCTATTTTTGCATTCAACTCTCCTGAGGAAAGCAAGGAGGATGTCTGATGCTCCTCTACCCCTCTCCCAACATGATGCAAGTCAGTCGGGAAGCTCTACAGAAGCTTTGCGTGCAAGTTGTTCTGCTTAGCTCCTCTCCACATCCCTTTCTCATAATAAGGGAGGCAAACCAGTGTACCAAACCTGCTCCTCAGGTCAGCCTCAGCATGGGTGTGCATGGTGGGAAATGGTAGGACCCAAATGGTGGGAAATGGTAGGACCTATGACACCCATGGAGACATAGGAACCCCTCACACCTCTGAAAGACTGGACTTTCATGACTCCTCCTCCACCTTTCCTTGAGGACCTGACTTGATGTGCAAAAGAGCACAGACATACCCCCAGATAACTGGCTCTGAGCAGGCCTGTCACTCCGGGATCGCTGGTGTTCAACATCAATAGCATGGTGGGAGAAGGGGAGAGGGGAGAGCAGCGAGGGCACAGAGCCTGTTGTGTGGTAAGTCTACCTCCTGTCCATCACACTCTCCTTCCTCTGAGGATGATGGAGGTTCCTGAAATATCTAGACGAAAAGTGCAAGCCTAGGGAGATGGGTAGGGAAGAGGAAAAGGAAAAGGAGTGAGAGAACTTCTTCCAACAAATCCCACCTAACTTGGAAGGGGACAGAAGAGAGAGTAAAGCCTCAACTGCCAAAGGATATGGGGGGGGGGAAATTAATGTGACAGAAAATTTGGAAAAGTAGGTGTATGAAGTGGGCAGAGAAGCTCTCTAAACCAAAGTTCTCCCCTCCCACCGAAAAGAAAAATCATCTCTCAAGCAGCAAGAGGAACAGAAAGAGCAATAGTTCACAGCTGAGTTCCATGCCTGGTGAGTGTCCGTCCCTGCCCATCCCCTGCCACCACTGCCACCCCCTCCCAGTGCCACCCACCCGCACTCCAGTGCTGTTACCACAGTGTCAGAGCAGGACTCTCCTCCCAACCATCTGCAGGCAGAACAATGGTCCCCGTAACACAGTAGAGACAATTCGGCATATGTGTGTGTGTGTGTCTGTGTGTGTGAGAGTTTTTTCTGTTGTTGTAAACTTTAAGAAACAATTCTGTCAGTTTTGTATTTGTCGGGAGTATTTTGTTGTTGGTTTATTTTTCACAGTCAAGTGGCATTTTTTTTTTCTTTCTGGTTGTTGGGGGGAGGGGGTCTTGTTTTGTATTGTTTCCTTGGAAAGAATAGGGGAGAGTCACAGCTTCTGCTGAGCAGAGACTCCTTTCCAGTAATCCAGGATGTCATGCAGATCCTCGTCCTTGGCAAACTGCACTTTCTTCCGCAGGGCATGCCCAGCCGCCATGTAAACCTCCTCCCTGTGGTGCTTCTTGTAAGGCCGGAATCGCTCCCAGATCTTGTGGGTGCTCTCCGATGAGTACTCAGGGCTGGAGGAGTAACCCGAGAAGTAGTGTCTGGGGGAGAGCTGGGAATAGGTGGAGTCTCGCTTGGAGCGGGAGAGTGGCTTGAGGAACGACACGCGCTGGCTCAAGGTGTCAGCACTTTCCTCGTAGTACAGGGCCGGGAAGGAGTGTCGGTGCTCGCTGCAGTGGTACGAAGGCTTGACCTCCAAGTGGTGGATGGCGCCCGGGGACACCAAGGGAAGACGATCCAAAGGGCTGTTGAGCGGGCTGCCCTTCTCGATGTATTTGGAGTCAGACTTGCTCAGTGGCGGGTGGTCAGGCACATCCAGGCTGAAGACCTTGGCGCTCTTGATGGAGCCGCTGGAGGAGACGCTGCAGGTCTTTCTGGCCACGGCAGCATCAGCACTGAGCTGGCGCTGCAACGGGTGGTGGGAGCTTTCCTTGTAGGGTGGGGAAAGAAAGCTGGGCCGCTCTAGCCCACCCGAGGAACTGGCAGGTATGGACTGGCACTCAAAGGCCATGTCTGAGTCTACGCCAGTCCCACCACCCAGGAAAGAGGCCGTGTCCAGCTTGAGGGCATCAATACAGTTGTTGATGATCTGGTTGACCTTGTCTACCTCCTTGGCAATAGTAGAGATCTCAGCAGCTGAGCCTTGCCCATTGTCAAGCTCCCTCAGGTCCTCATCCCGCTGGGTCCGTTCCAGACCATCCCCACCACCAGTCCGCACCTCAATGTAGTTGCCTTTCGTGGTGACTTTGGGGGTCTCCATACCAGCCTCCATTGACTTTGGTGGGGGCAACTTCTCCCCAATCATGGAAGGGATGGAGGACATCCGTGAGACGGGGATCACTGGTGGCTCACCCAGTTTCTGGGAAGGATGGACCATGGTGCTGGTATCAATATCTGATCCATAACGCATTTCCAGGATGGTCTTTTTGACATTGAGGGACTTCTGTTTCTCTTCCTGCATCCTCCGCTTCCGCAGGCAGTAGTACACCACCCCCAGGACAATGACCATCCCGAAAAGGCAACCCAGGGTGGTCATGATATAGTGTGTGGTGGTGGAAGTACTGGAAATGGGGTCCTCCCTGCCTTTGCTCCTGGTTGCAAAGGTCAGGCAAGTGTGGTTGTAGCGCCTGTTGTTGCGGATGGAGGCCACACAGAAAGTGTAATCAGTGTGGGCCTTCAACTTGTTGACAGTGACGTACTCCTTCTTGCTCTTCAGTGTCGCAATGTCAGACACGTAGCTGTTGTTGTACTGGACCAGCACGTACATCTTACTGTAGGGCATGGGGATGGTCACCATCAGGATGGCTGAGGTGATGGTGACATCGTGGAGCTTGATGCTGGGGCTGAAGGAGGAGTCGGTGGTGGAGGAGGCTGGAGGCTTGACGGAGAGGAAGTCCCCGGGGCTGATGGCTGAGCCCTCATCCAAGTCTCGCTGGGAGTCGGGGGTGTAAGGGGTGGGGTTGACCCTGGAGAGGGAGGGGATGGTGCCACCTCTGCACATGGACTGGAAGATAGTGATGGCATTGCGGTTGTGGTGAGGCCGAGGTACCAGGAGCGGGTACCCGGCAAACTCCCGCGGCGTCTCACACTGGAGCCGGTCGTAGTTCTTGGTGACGTTGTTGAAGAGCGCCAGCCAGTTAAGAAAGCTGTAGAGGCTACAGTCACAGTTGAAGGGGTTGCCTGCCAGCTCACACACCATCAGATTGCTCAAGCTGGTGAACGTGTTGCCTTCCAGGCGGCTGAGACGGTTCGACGACAGGTCGATGCTAATCAGGCTGGGGCACTCAGAGAAGGCAGTAGGGGTGACCAGCTCTATCAGGTTGTGCTGCACGAATAGGAACTGGAGCCGGGCCATGCCCCTCAACATGCCCTCTGTCAGGTTTGTGAGTTTGTTGTAGCCCAGCTGCAAGACCTGGAGGTTTGTCTGGCCCATGAAAGCCCCATCCTCGATGTAGGAGATCTCGTTCTTGGTCAGGTTCAGGTCGGTCAGGTTGCCGAAGCGGTTGAGGGAGGAGTACAGCACCACTTTGAGCTTATTCTCGTTGAGACGCAAGTCATGCACCGTGCTGTTGATGTGCTGGGGGATGGTCTCGTACGGGGGCTGGTTCTGGCTGCAGATGGCCAGCCACACATAACCTTTGTCCCCCTCGATCAGCCAGCAGTCACCTCGCACAGTGCCGGGGGAAAACAAGCAGAGCAGGGCAGCTGCCCACAACCCCAGGCACATCATGGTCTGCAGTGGTGCCCTCATCAGGCCAAAAAAGAAAAAGAAAAAGGAAAAAAAAAAGGAGAAAAAAAAAAGCAACAAAAAATACAAATTCCAGGACCACAGCAAAAGGAAAATTGGGGGCAGAGGAAAGAGAAAGGGGGTAGTAAATAGGGGTTTAGCAACAGAAGTCCATGAGCACCCCAGTCCTATTGGGTGTCAACGCCATCATTTCTTCTTGCCCTCTGGGTCAAGCCAGGAGCATGGAGCAGGGAGGAGACATGCAGTGTGCTTCCAGCACACCCAAAAGCTGCCACCAAGGATGAGTGGTCTGGAAGGGAACACTTTGTGCTTCTTTTCTAAACAGAAATTCAGACTGAGGACAGAGAATCTTCTTTGATGCTCAAGAGCGACTGTCCCACTTCTTCCGCTGTCTTCCCTCCCACCCACCCCCCACCCACACCGAACCCACCCCAAAACAAACCCAAGCCCTCCCCCCTCTAGTCTTCCCCTGCCCCTCCACGGTGTGATTTGGAAGAATAAGGCAGGGCTGCCTCCTCTGTCGCTCACGCTCCCTCCGTTCCTCCTCCTCCTCCTCTTCCTTCTCTCCCGGGTTCCCTCGGAGAAGCTTCAGAGCTTCAGATCAAACATGTCGAAAACAAAAATACAGAGAGGGAAAGAGCGAGCGCACATGAGAGAGATCCATCTGTCACTGGAATCTGGAAAAGAAAGCACACGGGAGACAAGAAGAGGCATCAGTTGGGGGATCTTTGTGATAAGAGTGTAGATGATGAGGTTTGGTGAGAAGAGGGAGATGGAGAAGAGACAGCACTGGGAGGGGGTGCAGGCAAAAGGAGGAGTGGGACCAGCTGCCTTGCTGATAAGCCTTTGAGAAGGGAACCCTCAGGACATATAATCTCATACTGGGGGTACGCAGAAGCGTACGCGAGCTGCGTTATGCAATGTAATCACAGCCAGGGGCACGGGGGAAGGCAGCAGAGTGGGGGCAGGAGGGGAAGGGAAGAGAGGCTGGGGAACAAATGGCTGCTGTTGCGCTCAGCTCAGAACTGCTAGTGTAAACACAGGCAAGCCCCAAACACAGCCAAAGCCAAGGATTTTCGGCTGCCTGAAAGCCATGTACACAGAATGCATGAAGCAATGAAAATGCAAACAAGCCTTCTTCCCCAACCCCCTCCCAAACAAAATTAAAAACAAAGCAAAGCACTTTTTAATTTGTTTCCTCCCTTCCCTGATGCAAGAGGGATAAATAATTCAAGCCACGTGTAACCACTTGTGCTCTAAACATTTTTCCTGCCTCTTGGTGCAGGGATAAGGCTGTTGAGGTGAGCCAGCCTGGTCGGAGCATGCAGGGGAGCAGGACGTAGGCAGCATATCAAATACCAGCCCCCAGTCTCCCACCCAGCAATCCCAGCAGTACCCAGCTTAAGGACATCGCCCACCTACCCCACCAAAGTACATTTGCCTTAATGGATCCCTGGGATTTGGGCAAGCTCCTGGTCCTGACCGGGAAGGGCAGCTTGGAGCACCCTTCCCTCTGGCCATGGCGTCAACCCTCATCCCAGTGTCCTGAGACAGGAGCCTGGCAGAAGCGCCTTCAAGCAGCGTGGAGAAAATCATTTCATGCAGCAAAGAAAATATGTGGGCACTGGACTTTTTTGTTTTAACTTTCATAGAAAATATATTTTTTTAAAGGGATTCTTAGTTGTGAAGAATAAAGATCCCCTCTAGCGCCTTTTTTTTGGGGGGAGGGGAGGCTGCTCGCTAAAGATACTGCTGAAGCTTTTGCTGCAAAAGCTGAACCAATTTCTAGCACAGAGACACAAAGGGCAGAAGTAAAATGAAGGAAGATAAATGGAGGAGGAGTGAGTGAACCCTTGAGGAACAAGGCTTACGTCTGTGGAGAAATCTGAGCTGATTTGGGTCTGTGGAATTACCAGGCCAGCTGGATTAAGGGATCAGAGATAGTGTCACAGAGAAACACTTAAATATTCAATAATCCAAAAAGGAAAGCCAAGACAGAGAAGGGGAGGGGAAGAAGAGCTAGACCAATGGAAAAGATAAAGTCTCTGTTCCCCACAGCTTGTCATCCGAGGCCGCCAAACTCAGGCCGTTTGTGATTGTCTTATGGTGTCCTCCAGCTGCTGCCTCGTGTTCAGCTTTGCATCAGCCAGCACTGAAGCAGAAGGCAGAGGTTTTTAGTCCCTTGCTTTGTTTCTCAGCCCTATAATCCAATGAGAAATAATTTCCTGACACTGCCTCCCCAGATGCATCAGACGGGAGGCACAGCTGGCTCTCCACAGGTGGGCACCCACAGAGCTCTGGCATCCCTCAGGGTCAGTCCCCTGCCTCGTCCCAACCTTTTCCCCAACCATCTCTGCCCCTTTGCCTTCCTCTAATGTTCATTCACCTTGCCCAGTCTTCTCTGCAGAATAAATGAGCAGCAGACACATCTTTTGGCACATCAGTACCCAAAGTATGTCCACCCCAGGAGAGGCCAGGGGCAACCCCTGAGCAAGTAGTGAAAAATTTAGCCTGGGTTTCTCTTGCTAGCATCCTTCTCTGAGCATTACCCTTTGGCTTTATCCTCACCAACCCCCCAAAACAATATCAAGCTACATACAGAAAGGTCCCAGTCCATTTGCTTTGACTCCTTCTGGCAGCACAGGCTGTTCTAAACGCTGTACTGAAGTTGTTATTGCCTGCTGTGGCTTGTTCGTGGTGCATGGGGAGCAACGCTGAGGCCATGACCACATTCCTCTGCAGCAGCCCCAGCAATCTCTGAAACCCATCCCCACAGAGAGGGCTTGGAAGGAGAAATGTTCTAAAAGCCTGGAAAGAGGTGGCAGGGTGCGGGGGTGGAAGGAAATGAAGGTGGTGTTTATCCTTGCTATGTGCCAAAAACACAGGGATCATGCAGAGAAGTCCTGCTTCCCATCCACCTCCCACCTCTGCAACCTTGCCTCTGCTGCAGGCCAAAGGAAGGGCCAAAACGCTCCTGAAGTCAGATTCATCGGTCCTTTTAGGCCCTCACGAACACTGTCATAGAAGAAATATGCAAGCCCTTACCATTCCCCCAGCAGCTCCTATCTCCCCATTATCACATAGGCTTTAAGGACCCTGACACCAACCCAAACTGGGGCCTCCCTGGTGGCTCCTGTGGGCCAGGACCCCATTTCAGCTCAGCCTGGGGCCTGAAGTCCCTGCAATTCTCAGAGATCCTGATGGCACAGGAGTACAGATGCTAGTTGGATGGCCAGCTATGAGGACGGGTTAAAATACAAAGACTGAAACCATGAACAGGGATGGTGTGGGGAATGAGGACAACTCGGGGGCTGGGCAGGGGTTGGATGGGCCATGACTGAGGGAGGATACAAGGTCTAGGATATGAGGATATGAGGGTATGAGGTCTAGGATATGAGGTCTAGAGGGCATGGTGTGAAAAGGCAACCAGAAAAGCCACGCACAGCAGCAGTTTGGGCCTGCAATCCTGACCTTGCCAACCTTGTCCTCCTGGGGCCCAGTGCTCCGAAAAAGCCAGCACTTAATTCTACCATTGCTTAAACGGTGCTAAGAGCCTCACATTAGAAATGCATGCATTAAAAACCTGCCAAACACTCTTGGCTCCTCTGGGGACACCCCGAAACCAGGCCAAGGCTCCCGCTGCTTTCTTCCACTTTGTGCTGAAGCTGGGAATCAGCCCTCCCAGCTCAGCATGCTGCCTGCTGCCGGGAGGCATCGGGGTGCAAATACCACCTTTAAAATGCTCTCCCGTGTTGGCTTCAGAGCCCTTCTGAGATTTCTCTAACTGCTTTCCAGAAAAGGGGAGCTGCCTTTCCCAGTGTGCTTGTTTTTTTTTTTTTCATTCACTTGAAGGAATTCTCCACGGCTGCCAGATAATTCCTGTAATACCTCCTGTAATACAGGAGGCACCCACAGAAGCCCCGAGAAGGTTGGAACTAGGAGAAGTGGGAACAGGAAGCCTGGTGGCCTGTGGATTTGTGACAAATCCAAATGGAAGACATTTGTGAGAGAGAGGGAGAGAAGAAGTATCTTCCACTGCAGCTTCTCTGATGTCCACCAAGGGTTGAGCTCACACAGCACTCTTTTTTTTATTACCTTATATTTTTTTAAAGGGGCTCTGTGAAAGTTTCTTACTCACTTTATAAAATCACAGAATGGTTTGGGTTGGAAGGGACCTTAAAGATCATTTAGTTCCAGCCCTGCTGCCATGGGCTTCCACTAGATCAGGTTGCTCAAAGCCTCATTCAACCTGGCCTATGAAGAGAAGAGAAGATAGAATTTCCCTCTTATCTATTCTATCCTGCTATTTTCACAAAACACAAGTTCTCAGCATCTCTGAGATCCATACCTCCATCACATTTGTTGGAAATTGGCCCTATAGGTTCAAAAAGTCTAGAGGACAGACGAGCCGATTTAGGCAAAAGCATAAAAAGAAAAAAAAAGGCTACAGAGCCACCATGGAAACTTGTGCATTAAAAGGCATTTTCATGTCACTGAGCAAAGCCATCACCTCTTACAGGGTCTGGACTTGTATCAATGGGTCCTGCTGAATGGTGGCCGCTCAGTGCTAGAGTCTCTGTGAGTTTTGGCAGAGTGCAAGAGAAATATTGTGGTTCACCTCCAGGCTGGTTCATCTCACCGTACAAACCCACAGTCCCTGCTGGGGAAAAATGATCCCTCTGAAAGCTGGGTTGGAGGAAGGGAAGCTCCCAGACTCCAGTTGTCCCCATGACACGAGGAAGCATGAAGCACTGGGACCCCAGCAGGACCTCAAGGTGAGGAAGCCCACGAAACCACACACCATCTCAGCTGCATGAAGGGCAGGGGATTGCCAAGGACATGCTGCTCATTCCTCCTGTCCTTTGACCAGTTCAGGGCACAGGAAGAATTTGGGCAACCCAAAGCAACGTCCACCATATGCATGCACCCAGGCTCAAACAAATCCACACACTGATCCCAAACCTTTGCTAGGCCAAACAGATTAAAGGCTAACCATGAACACATCAGCATGATGCTGGAGAGGGACCCCCCGCGCTCCCATCGCGCCCTCCCAGCGGCGATTAGATGCCTAATTTGTTAGGCAGCAAGAAAGAGAGAATAGGAAAGCTCAGGGGAGGAAAATGAAGCAGCTCAGAAGCATGAAAGAAAAGAGAGAGCTTTAGAAGCGTAAATCTTATTTTAGAGCGATAAACACTGGCAGAAAGGTCTTTCATATGCCATTGCTTCCCTGGCAGGCCAGAGAGACACCTTTGTTTTCCAAAGGGAGATGGTTACCTTTTATATTAATATGATTATTGAAGATTAAGGGGGATTTGCATGAAGCCAGCGCCACCCAGACAGCCTACAGCAGCAACCCGTAGGAGCACGTGCATGGGGTTAGGCTCAGGGAACAGCCTTCTCCAGGCAGAAGAGGACATCAGGAGATCACAAACTCCATAAAAATATTAACAGCCATAAAGCCACCCTCACTGCTCGTGATCCAGAGGAGAGGGGACATGGGAAACATCGCTCCCCTTGGTGCCATCCAGCGAGCCCAGACACCAGGCGGTGGACGGGCGTAGGAATCATTCCTGCTGGCAATGGGCAGGGAGCGTGGGCTCCGTGTGTCTGTCCGCACGGATCTGTCACGTGCAGGACATGTTTGTGTGTGTGTATGTGCGTGTGCTAGTGCATCCGTGTGAATGTGAGTCACTGCGTGAGACGGCGGCGGTGTCGGCTGCGGGGTGCGAGGTGGATGGGGGCTGCACGTGGAGGAGTGGCCGTAGGTGCCCCGGTGGGTGTGTAGGTGGGCTAATTGCTGTATGAAGCCGAGAGCGAGTGCTGGCTGCTGGGGGGAGGCATTGCCATGGGGAAGCAGGCAAAGCGCTGCTCGGGAGGGTCTGTGCATGAAGCAGGGGTGGGAGGGCTGGCTGTGCGTAAAGCGCCGCGAGGAGCGGGGTGGGAGCGCGGGGCGCGCGTGGGTGTGCGTGGAGCACGGGGGCCGAGCATTGCTGGGTGAGCGAGTACATGGCAGAAACGCTGCAGGAAGAGGGAGGGAAGCGCAGGCTCTGGATGTGTGTCCTGATGTGAATCCCTGCAGGGGATGGCACCGTGCACATGTGTGTGGGAGGGAGCTGCTGTAGGGAGCAGGCTGGGAGCGCTGGCTCTGTTGGTGTGCAGGGCATGGCTAGAGGGGAGGGCAGCATGTCCTATACAAAGCTGTGAGAAATTCACAGCTGTATGGGATGCCCCTGAGAAGGTCCCCATCCCTTTAGGGTCACCTTGGCTCCTCTGCTGTCCTGCAGTGGCTTTGCTGCCCTGTATCATACGACTGCAGCTCCAGGTTTTCACTGGGCTGGCTGTGAATGGCAGGTCCACGAGTAATTTGAGAGATGCCCTCATTCAAGTCAAACATCCCTCCGGTGTTTCTGGATGCTAAATGTGTCTCCAGCCACCCTGATGCCAGATTGGAGTGCCCCCAAACACACTACCCTGCAGGTGGGGCAGGGAAGGGCAGAGCTCACACTGGAGCTCACCACTGTCTTTTGCTGGAAGGCATTCAGAGCATAAGGAATGACAAAGGTCCTGGGCTGGCCGAGGACTGAAATCACTTCGCAAGGTGCACGGGCAGCCAGTCACCCTGTGGAGAATACCTTCGCACCAGCAGCCTCTCGCTGGGCATTGGCACTCCAGCATCCTTCAAAATGCTCTCGGCATCCAGCCAGCCTTCCCCTGAGCAAGTATCAGCGAGGCTCCCTCGCTGGCAGTGACACCTCTCTCCAAGTAGGACAAGCAGCCACCCCGGTACGACTCCAGCAGGAGAAGTCCAGAGGCTGAGCCACTGCTCCAGCAAGGACAGGCATGGGGTGGCACGGAGAAGCTCCTGATGACCCAAGAATGAAATGCTGTGGCAGCACAGCGGGGACACCGCAGCCCCTCTGAGCTCTTCCTCTGCTCATGCCCAGCTGCAGTAGCACCACACTGGACAGGACGTTACATTTCCACTCGGCTGCTTCCACCTCCCCTCCTTCCTCCACCCCCAGGCAATGGCACAGCTCAGCCCCACGGGGAGGGACCCTTCTCCCCGGCCAGCTCTCCCACCTATACTTCAAGCTAACAAGTGACATGCATTTTGACACAGCCGTGCCTCCCCTCTCTTTTCGCCACTACCTTGCCTTGTTTAGAGCCTGTTTTTTTCTTCCATTGCCAAAACACAATGACTGTTATAATTAACAGATTATCTCAGTGCGACAGCTGCAGTCCTTTGAAAATTAGGTTGAATAACAGGATCCTGCCGTATGGTAATTTCTTTTCATCTCTCAAATATTTTCTCTCTCTCACTCTCGTTTCCACCTCATTTCTTTTTTTCCTTTCTTTCTTTCCTCTCTCCCTCCTCCCACCTTTCACCATTTCCCTGCCTGCATGAGTGTTTTTTTTTGGGGGGGTGAGGCAGGCTGAAGGGCTCTCTCTACCTCCATCAGCTGTTTTCATTCTTCCTCTTTCACCACCACTCCTTGCAGAGAGGCACCATTTGCAAGCAGGATGGCAAACACACCAGGAAAAAAAAATGCGCTTTTGTCCCACCGAAGGCCATCTCCACAGCCACGGTGGCTTGGAGAGGCAGCTGCAGGAACTGCATGGGAAGGGGACAAAGAGGTATGCAGCAGCATGGATTGTGGGGAGATGAAGTTGGCATGGCCAAGCAGCGTGTGCCGAGTCGGACAGGGTGCTCTACCTACCCGCCGCCTTCTTGCTGACTCAGTACCTGCCCCTGACTCACCACTTGCTCACTGAATGGGGACTGGCAGTACTTACACGGCATCCTTCCCTCTCGCGAAGGCAATAGTTCTGCCACTCACCACCCCCTCTCCCCATTATCCACCTACATCTGTCTCTCTACAGACTTAATCAACCCAAGCCAGCCAAAAAAGCAGATCACTGGAAACTGGGGGGGGTTTGCAACCAAAATATGGACTGGTGCTGCTCCCAGCTGGACTCAAACCTCTTGAGACCTCCTCCTCCAGGAGTGGAGTTCCCCCAGCCCCTGCTGCAAACTTATTGGCAAAGTATCTCAAGCTGCTGGGTTGTCCTGCTGGACTGGTCCCTTGGTGTGGTGCCCTGTATTTGGCGACCAAAAGGTTTTGAGTTAAACGTGTTCTGGGCTCTAGAAACCCGCAACTTTGCCGGCAAATACACCGGGGCCATTAGTCAATTATCCTCAACGCCTGGCTTGAACTCACGCAAAATGCCTCAGTCCCGCGCTGCTCATTTCAACAATGTCCGTAATCTATACAACGCTGGCTGTTATAATTAAAGGCTGCCTCTGCCTCTCGAAAAGCTGGCTGTGTGCACGGGGAGGTGTTCCTCCACACCTTTCATCCCACCCAGCCTCCTGACCTCACCCACCGCTGCAGAGGCCGGCTCCAGCTGAGTCCTGGGCCTCCTCCTGCCTCCCCAGCACAGTCATTTCCTCTCCCCCCATCAAGTTCCGCCTCATTTATTTCCTTAATCCCGGCTCAGTAGAACAGAAACGTTTTGTCACCATTATTCTGCCAAAAGCCAAGTTGAGTCTTTTCACGAACCCTCATCCATCCCATTGTATCTCAGCAGACTCCAGCAACGTTACTCCTCGTCTTCCACAATCGCTCCCTTTTCATCCTTCGCCACCCTCACCCTGCCTTCTCCCTTTGCTTTTGCTCCAGGCCGTGTGCTGGCTCGTGGCGCATCTCCTCATTCATTCTCTGTCACTTATCCAAATGCTACCTATACTTATTAATACTTTTTTTTTTTTCCTAGTAGCATCCCTCCCCTCAGTGCTTTGTACAGTCCTACTTACGTATCCAATAATAGTATTTTCCCAATGAGTGAGTCATATACCCCCTTGCTGACATTTAGAATTCTCCTTGTTCTTTGAAACACGTTTATTCATTCCCCCTCTCTACAATTATATACGTCGACTCGTGGCACTGCATTTCCTACAGCAGCCGTGCAGCAAACAGATGATCCCTGCAACCCCCCCATAATGCCTGTCTTTGCTGCTACCTTGTCATCCTCCATTTTAGTTATGTAGGCCAGAGCTAAATCAAGCTATGAAGCAATCAAAAATAGGGAACGATCTGATTTTAAAAAGACCCCACCTTTTTCTTTGTTCTCACTCAGTTCAGTTTTCAATCCTTTTTTTTTTTTTTTTTTCCCTTATTCCCTGCTCTGCCTCTTCTGATGCTGTTAATAGCAGGGTGCACAGAGGCTGCAACTGGTTGGTACTGGGCCTCTGGTTTGCTAGGTGCTGTCAACACGTTCAGTGAGAAATGAACTTTGCTCCAGACTGTTTCCAAGCTGAAAGGACAGGGAAAAAAAAAAAAAAAATATCGCTGAGCTACCAGGGGCACGAGGGTGTCTTCCCCACTAACCCTGGTAGGGCATGCTCTGTGACCAGGACTTGAAGTCTTATCCCCCTAAATCTCTCTCCAGAGGCTTCACCAGACAGCCCTAGTCAGCAATTCATCCGGAGCCCCTCCTCGTTCCTTCCCATAGCCCTTATTCCTTCCCCCACGCTGTTCTTTGCTTCTCTTCCAGCCCTTAGTCACCCTTGCATATGCCATGTTTTATTTATTCCTTACTACTCCTCTTAATCTGCATAGGCCAAGCCCTAAAATCTGTAGTCACCCTGACTCATTTCCTACCCAGGAAAAGCAGTGATTTCTGTCAGTGGGAAAGCCTGTGATGTCACTGGGGACAGAGACTGATGCTGCACGGGGACTCCCGCACAGTTATTTCTTGCTCCCTTTTTCCTGCATCCAGGTCTCTCTGTAGCGATGTGCTTAAGCCTGCACCCAACTGTAAGCCTCGGCGAGTCCCATTCAGCTTCTCAATCACTTTCTCCTGCAACATCTGTGTTGATGGTTCCCACATCTTCCAAACATAACAGATTCTCCTTCTGTGCTTCCTCTTCCTAGCCTCTTTGTTACCCACCCACCAACATCCTTTCTCTCACTTTGAGAAATTGAGACTTTTCCTTTTTTTTTTTTTTTTTTTTTTCCCTTTTGCTTGTTTGGATTTTCTCGTTTTCACTGCTGCCCAGGGACTCCAGCTTGTAATTTCACCTCCCTTTTCCCAAGACTGCTGTGTTGAATAAAAGGCTGACTTCCCCGTCTGCTCTCCAGTATTCTGAAATGCCGAATGGGCCGTTGAGGAGAAAAGCAATTGGCCAGGGCTGCTGTCTGTGATACTGAAACAGAGCTGGCAGTAATATTCACAGGCTACTTTGAAAGCTCCAGGGATGGCTTGTTGCCAAAAATGATGATATCCACCCCCTCTTTTTCTTTTTTTTTTTTTTTAATGATGTCTTCCTATGACTCAGTCTGGTCCATAAGTCAAAATGAGATTTTTTTTAACCACTCTCCCTTCAAGCAACGAGAACAAGAGCCTAAGAACAGAGCGCTGTAGCATCACAGGCAGGATGAGTTACGTCACGGGTAATGCAACTTGGGGTGTCCTTGGTGGTTTTAAAAGAAGCAGAACAAAAGGCACACGTCCTCCTTCCGGGGAAATGAGCTTTGGCAGAGCTAAACAGACAATCTCCCGAGTTTTTGAAACTTGGTTTTATCCGTAAGCAAAGCGGAGACACCATGACCTCGGGGGCTCGTGACTCCCCGGGCTCAGCAAGGAGCGGCCATGCCCTTTGTTATCCACCACCACACGGAGGCAGAGGCTGGAAAAAAAGGGGACGGTGCAGGGGGAACGGTGGCAGGACCACAGTGTACCGACATGGCCTGCCCACGCACCCTCGCCTATGTCCCTAGCTATCCAGCCTGCAGCAGCAACGAGTCACTTGTTCAGGTGGCTGATAAACGAGCAGTTCAGCTGGGGACCGCTTAATTTGCTCCTTGCCTTCTTTTGTCTGCCGGTGGTGGCAGGGAACAATGCATGTTTGGAAATTGGTGGTGCCACGTGTAGCATTACCAGGCTGGAGTTATACCAACTGCTAAGGAAAAAAATATAGGAGAAAAGGGACGAGAAGTAGGGGAGAAGGGTGGGGTGGGAGCTAGGGAAGAAGAAAGGAGGAGAAATGAGAGGGTATTGTATCCAAGGCTAGATACGATGATGATGGGGACATTAAGGATATGATAGATAGGCACGAAAGGAAGGCAAACAGACAGAGGCAGACACTGAGAAAGAGACAGAGACGAAGGAGGGAGGGAGGCGGGGAGGGAAAGGAGAAGGAAGAGAGAGAGCCAGAATTAATTTAGGAGGAATATACTGAAAACATAATCTTCTCAACGGGGGGAAGAAAAAAAAAAAAAAAGAAAAAAAAAGAAAAAAATTAAACAAACAGCGACAGGAAACTGGGAAAGAATAACTTTTTTTTTTTATGAGCTTGTTAACATTTGTGAAGTTAAGTAACCCTAAATTTATGCCATTAATTTGCATGTATTACATTTTTTTCTCTGCTGCCAGTTTATAGTCTCTGTGAAACCTTTAAAAAGTGGCTCTTTTTCCTCCTTTTCCCTTCGCTTGTGTTAATTAAAGCTTGTGATATATGTATATTTTTACACTGCTGCTGTGCTCTAGCATTTAATCATCAAATGGCCCTCTTTGCATATTCCATGGGCCACTCCTGCCTCTTCTCCTCCCTTCCACAGAGAGACGAGAAGGACTCCGAGTCCACCCGGCCACATGGATCTGTGAGCATGCCTGGAGCCAGGCTGGGCTCCCACCAGCCATCTCCCTGTGCAAGAAGCGGCTGTCACAACACAGAGAGGTGGGGATGCTCTTTAGCTGCCGAAGAGTAAACAGCTCCAATCCACTTGGGCAATCACATCGCCATGTTGAAGCACGCTGTATTTACACATTAGCAGTCGCCGGGGAGCCTTAAAATCGGCCTCTTGGGGGAAAATCAGCCAAGGAACACAGAGGTTCCTAATGAAGCTGCTGGAGGCCAGAGCTGAGTGAGGCACAAGTGATGGATCCAGTCTAATTGCCTGCTGGCAGAGAAGGGGATGCAGGTCATCCTCCAGGGCTGTAATAGCACCCAGACCTAGGTGGTCTGCTGTAGAAAATTCACGTTTGGCTTCCCCCTATTCCAGGGGCAGCAGGCCTTCCTTTCCTCCCAATGCCTCTTCTTTCTGGGCAGACACATCTCCTCTCCTAAGCACATCACCGACTTTGGAAGTGCCCAAGGCCAATGCAAAGCGTAGCTGGTGGAGCCCTTTTGGCAGCTGTCCCAGCGAGCATATTTCTGAGCTCAGCTGGACAGGAGTCCTGGTCCTAAATGTGCTTTGATTGCTTTGCTCCTCTCCGAAGGCTCTGCCTCTCCCAGCTGTAAGCAGAGCTTGCTGAAGCAAGAAGCAGGTTGCTAAGCCTGGTTTGGATGCTGTTTGGTCTCTAGTGGAGCTGACGGGCCTCATCTTGTTAAAAGCCAGCTGAGCTGAGACCGCAAAGGCTGAACATTGATCAGACCTAAACACCCCCCTGTGGGAGACACAGCAACCAGAGCAGGGAATAAGGGTGATTGCTGGTCACAGCGAAGATGGTGTTCCCTCACTCCCTGTAGAGGAGGCTTGTCATCTCCTTGGGGCTCTGACAGGCATGTGACAGGTCTCCGGAGAGCCTCTGCTGAACTGGGGTTGGGAAGGAGAAGCAAGGGAGGCAGACCAGGCTTTCCGCACTGTCACTATTATTTTGCCATATGGGGGTGTTGAGCACTGGAGAGGATATTTTGATTTACTCCCTGGCTTACCGTTGCTGTGGCAACGGGAGAAATACAGGCCAAACCAGGCTGCATCTGCAGTGTGGTGGTAATAGGGAGTTTGGGTTCCCATGTGTTTGTTTGTTTGTTTGTTCGGCTCTTTGCAGGAGGCACATGGTATAAAAACACCGGCGCGATGAGAAAAGGGAACGGGGCCTGAATTGTACCCAGACATACGTGCCCTTCCCCTTGTGCAGCACCAAAACATGCCTGCACTCACATTCATGGCACTCGTCCCAAGGAATATGAGCACACAGACATGCACCATGTGCACACAGGGGTCCCCTGGCTGCTCTCCCACCGTCTCAAGAAGCCAGACTTCTTGTTTTGCAGATATAAAGCCCCTGGGCCCCACACACAGGGCTCTGAAGCACAACAAAGGGTCTGGGGCCCATCAGCAAAGCTTTCCTCTGCCTTTTGATCCACACACCCCAGTTAGCTATGATGCTAAGGGGTCACAAGCCCCTGCTGAGAAAATATTCCCCACTGCAGAATGAAACAGCCTTGTCTCGACAGCCATGTCCCCAGCTGGGACAGACGACATCCACTGCCAGCATCACAGCAAGGCCTCAGGTCATATAAATTGGCCGGCTGCAGATGCCACCCTCCAACCTGATGCCACCAACTCGTGGGTCTGGCAGCATAATTCCCGCTCCAGAAAGGAAGCTGAAAAGCTGTTTTAGGCATTGCTTCCTTCCCTCTCTCCTCTCCAGCCTGCTGGGACCTGAGTATTCCCAACTGCAACTGTGGCCTTTGGAGGAAAGCTCAAGGTCCAGCATAGCCCAAGGTCCAGCGTATCCAGAGCACTGGTCCCAGAGGTATCCTTCAGATCAAGTGGAAGGAAGGAGATGATTTTTCTGTTGCCCCTCACCAGCTCTGAGCTGCTGCCTGGAGAACTGGAAGCACAGAATAGCCTTATAGCAAGGACAAGTTGCTCTTCAGTCACATCCTGATCTGTTCTTCCTTATCCCACAGCCCACTCACCATGACAGACTGAGGCTAGCAAGGGCACGGAGGAGAAAAATTTCACAAGGCCTAATGTCAGGGCAGGAACAGGTTTTGGCTGCCCAGGCACACAGGCCTTGGTGTTCCTAGAAATCAAACACCTGTGTTGCAACTTTTGGAACAGGGAGCCAAAGTCCATGGTAGAAACAGACTTGAATTTCCTCAGCCTGGCAGCGCAAGACCCTCTGAGGTGGGATGCCTCGATGGAGGCATCTTTGAAATAAATTGAGATTAAAAAAAAAAAAAAAAAAAGGTTAAACCAGGAGATCTGTGAGCTCATTGACTGCCCAGGGCCCATGTGCGAAGGAGAGGTGAGGTGGGACATTGATCCCCCTCCCTTGAATCCTGCCTGCCTTTTCTCCCATTGTTCCTGAGGCTCCAGCTGGCTCCATGATTTTTTACACACATACATCAAAAAAAAAAAAAAAAAAAAAAAAAAGGAGAGAGAGAAAATAAGCACTTAATTTCTAACCTAATCAGCCTTCCTCTCACTAATTAGCACCCTCAGAGCACATCCACAGGCTGCAAGAGACACTCTGGGGTTGATAATGACCCTCAACCTGCACTCACATATGCTGGAGGGTCAGAAGAGCCAAGAGCAAGCCTGGACGAGGCAGGGAGCAGTGACCTTTGCCTTTTATTTTTTGTTTGGCTGGTTGTTTTTTCCTGTTTTCTCCCTCAAATCCGAGATGCTGGAAGGAGGGTAGGGGGGGGTCTCTTTTTGGCAGGATCCCTTGTGTGTGTGTGTTTTTTCGGTGGGAGTGTGTGTGCATGCGTGTGTGCTGAGGAGGGGGGGAAGCTGGAGAGGTTTCGAGGGAGGGGACTGGAACAAAATTCTGGCGCCGAGCCCAAGCCTGAAACACACGCCAATTTGTGCCTCTCGCTGGTGGTAATGAAGGGCTCCGTTCAGGACACGCGGGACACTAATTAAGGGGCTTCAAAGGCAGCTTTCTGCGGCGTGCTCTCGAAAGGGGGGCTGAGGGGAGGAAGGAACACAAGAGGGGGGTGTTCTCCACTCAATGGAAGACTTCTGGCTCCGGGTGCTGCTGGGGAAGGCACTTTCCTTCTCTCCCTGTCTCCCATGGCAACTCCTACCCATGAGAGCCGAGGAGGTGCAAGCATCTGGCAGCTCCAGCAAGCCAGTAGGCCGTGCAGGCCCCGGCACCATGCGTGTGCTGCCATGGGGAGCACAGAGCACACGGGGGGAACAGGGGAAATTATGTTGGAAAGAGAAGAAGGAGGACATGGGGCAAGGCAGAACAACCGAAGGAGATGGAAGGCAAGAGGCCGTGGATCAGTGATGTTAGTCAGCAAAAGTAGTGCCTACAGGAACAGAAGTTGCCCTTGGTCTGCAGCCACACCGTGACTGAGTCATGGCAGCCGTACCCCATGGGGTTATTCCTCATCACAGACTGGATGGTGCAAACGTTTTGAATAGGAAGGGCAGAAAAAGTGCCTCCTATCTGTCAGTCCAGGCACATGGCTCCGGGCATAGCCAGGCACCAAAGAGAAACAAGCACCCAAAGAGCTCTAACCCACTTCCAGGAGCTTCACAGGCCTTGTTTTTACAACCTCGAGGTGCTGCAGACTCATAGCTGCCACATTCCTGTGTTGGATGGAGAGAACCAAGCCCTGGGCTGGGTGACGTGACTCAGCCGTGACCACCAGTCTCATCTCAGCTCCCCTGCTCCCTGCACACACCTGCCCACCCTCCCTCCACGCGAGTAAGCATGAAACAGCAGCTCTGGTGGAAAACAGGCCTGTGCTAAGATTGATTAAACGGGGACAGAGTGTGGGAGGAAAGAGAAGAATAAATTGGCAGAGAGAGCAACA
This sequence comes from Anas acuta, assembly GCF_963932015.1. Taxonomy (NCBI): domain Eukaryota; kingdom Metazoa; phylum Chordata; class Aves; order Anseriformes; family Anatidae; genus Anas; species Anas acuta. The sequence continues at coordinate 150,764,758 of NC_088979.1, forward strand.
GAGAGTTAGTGAGAGACGGGAAGAAAGAATGAGTGAGAAAAGCGATGAGGAAGGGAAAGGAGAGCGGAGAGTTATGCATGGATTCTATTCACTGGGCCGTGCATCGAGCACAGGAAGAAACGAGGTGATATGAGCACAGGAGGAAGAATAAGCAGTGAGAAGAGACTCACAGACAGCAGCAGAAGCAGCCAGATTGAGAGAGGAGCAGCGTTTCACATGCTCCTACCACCGTTCATCCCTCTAGAGAGTGGTCCACATGCTGCCACTGCCCCACAGCTCAGAGGGAGCTGCATCCTCCACACCAGGCTCTCAACACCATGCATGGCTCACCTGGACATGGCTGTTTGGAAGTCAGGACCAGTCTTGTCCCAGCGAGCCATGGTTACATGATATTTAACCGAGGTGAAGCAAAAGGCTAGCTGAACTCCGTAAATCCTCCAGCGATCCTCCACAATTGTCCAGACCTGTAGTTTTTCTGACCTTTCTGCCCTCTCCTGTTCTCTGCTCTCCCATGTACCAACCAACACTTAACTGCTTATTCCAAATGACTTGCTTCATGTCTCCGATGTTCAGTGTCACCTGGCCAAAAGCACGGCCGCCAGCAGCCCAGAGCAGAACGGCAGAGCTGTGCCAGCCCCTGGAGACGAGGAGGAAGGAGGCTCTGGAGGAGCACCTGGGGTGAGACAAGCAGAGGTTTACTCAGGCCAGTGAAATGCCCAGGGCAAGGAGAGCAGTGCAGGATGGTCCTTTACATCAGCTCTTGGGCAAGAGACTTCGCAAGCACATCCAGCATTTACCTGTCTACCTGCCTAGTACAGCCCAGCTATGTTTTCCTGCCCAGTCCAAGTGATTTCTGAGATGTGTTCAGGTTTCTAAGAAGACAGAGTCAAAAGGGTTTGGATGCAGAAACACATTATGGTGTTGGAATCAACCCCAGAACGGGTCTTGCAGCTGCCTAGGCTGGGGAACATCCTGGGGTCTGCTAGGATCTGCTGAGAACAGATCTGCCTCCAGGAGGTACAGACACAGTCACAGCCTTGGAAATGCTTAGCCCCATCACTGCCTTGTCTCATGTGAATGCAGAAAACATGGCACAGTCCAGACAGGTCCAGGGAACTCATGTGTCCTGTGTCCTTCCATCCCACAGACCACCAAACACTCTCATCAGATGCCAACTGATGCTGAACCATTAGTAGGAAAGCTACAAAAGGTCTAAATCGAATGGGAGAACAGGGCTGATCACCAGCCTCTTCTGACAATGGGTTGAAATAACAGCTGGGATTTTCAGGTTCACAGAAAGATAGCAGCCTTAGTTTCTATGGAGAGAGGAATCAGGGACACCCTCCAGGCTCCCTTTTCCTCTCCCATTTCTCCCTTCTCCCCCCATTTCTCCTCCCCTGTGATATCCAAATTGGATGCCATGCTGAGGAAAGATAAACAGGCAACTAGTGAATCACTCTTATTAAGTTTGAACTGATTATTATTAAAAAAAAAAAATCGAAAGAGAGGGAGAGAGAATCAAAGCTGGGATTACAGGCTTAGCAAGCATGAGTGCATATTCAGCCTACACTGTTCTCTTTGTGGCTCTGTCACACCGGTAGACTGCTAAGAGAGTTATACTATTACTAACATGACAGCATTGTCCTACCCAGCCTGGATTAGAAATCCCAGTGGCTGCATGGAGGAGAAAAGTCCCTTGGCAGTGGCAAGCACTTGGCCTCATGATGCCTTCCACTCACAGCATGCCGGCCAGGCAGGGAGAGGTATTCAATTATCAGCCAGGCTCTGCCTTTTCCTAGACCAGCTTTCTCCTATTGTCTGACGGCTTTCTCCCTGGCCAGTGATGCCTGATAAGTCTGTCACGCAAGAGGAACTCAAGATGGTCTGGGCAATTCCTGAATCAGGCAGGCTTCTCGCGGCTGCCCCCCTCCTCCTCCTCCTCAGCAGTACACGGACTTCTCCAAGTACCGACAGGATGCTCAGTCAGCAGGTGGTGAGTATCTCCTTCACGAACACAGGATCTCTAACAACTGCCTGGAAAACTGGATATCCCCTTTCCCTGCTGGGCTGGCAGCATCGGCCAGTCGTGATTCTTTCATGCCTCTCTGCTCTGAAATCATCCTGCAGCCCGAGACTGCCCTCGTTGCTTTCACTTCTTTAGCAGGACCCCACCGGTTTTTGCACGCATTAAAGATGCATGTGTTACTCTAATGCAGTTCCCAAACATCTTTGTTTCAAGTAACTCCTCTTGTAAGCACCACTCAAAACATCACAGCAATCATGTCGCCAGCCACATGCTCATCCACGACTCATACCCCACATGATGTCCCTGCGGACTGTGATCCTTCATCGGCCCGGTGCTGTTAGGGTGTTTCTGTGAGCTAGGATGGACAAACAACAAAAGGCAGGTCACAACAATAAACGCATCACCCCTGCCAGGATGCAGAAAGAGGAAGGGTTATTGAGGAACACGTTCTCTCATCGCCCTGGCAGCAGCCAGCATCTCTGCTGACGTGGCCACCAAGGGCTTGGGGGACAAGTTTTGGTAGCACTCAGAGAAAATGAAATGCGTGCTGTGCAAATTGACTGTGTCAGTCCCCAGATCTCCAGAGAGGGAAGGAGGAGAAGGAATCGGAGTGGGAAAGGCAGTGAGCTGAGAGGAGGAGAGAATTGGGTGTACAGTGCCTGGAGGGTGAGGGTCAGGACCAAGAGCAGCAGAAGGAGCTGCCTGGGACAGCTGCTCACCCAGATGGTCCCCAGTCTGCAGCCTTCAGATCTTGCCTCAGCTCCAGCCCTGTGGCTGGTGCTTGTGGCCTCATCTCCCCACAGCCCTGCTCTGCAGCCAGTAAAGGCACTGGTGGGGCTGGCTCTGGACCACTGCATGAACTGGGGCAGGGACTCTTCCCCATTCACGGTACCCCAGCACTATTTCATCCATCCCAAGCCAGAGAGTCAAGAAAATGAACATATTTTACCTTTCCAGAGCTGTCCCAGGGCTAGGCTACACCATTTTATGGCCCAGTTCTTAGCCCATTTGCATTTTGTATTTTTATTTCAACTGCTGTTTGTTTCCAGGCATTTGGGATGCCTAATGATTTTCAAAGCACTGTTTATTTTAATCCCTCTAATTTATTAATACATCGGTTGGCCTCAAAGTGCTTGGGAAAGGAGAGTAAGGAAGTTGTACCCAGTGCTTTGAATAGAGCATCAAACTGTCAGATGATCACATCAAAGCAACAACAGGCAGCTCACTTTGTTGGCTACATCATGATACAGCCTCACGGGTCCTCCAGCTCAGTGTCAGGTTTCCTCATCCATGTCACCCCGCAACACAACCGGGCTCACCAACTCCAAAAATGAAGCAAAATTAGCAGTGCCCAAAGGTGGTTCCCCATGAAAAGTCTCATTCCCCTCTCGTCCTCTCGTGTGTTGTGAGAATGTAACGTGCCACCACGGTGCAGATAATACAAACCATCCACATGGATTTGCAGGCAATATCATAATCCTACAGTCAATCAGTTTCATGCACTGGGCAGTCCCTGGAAAAATGGTAAGCATGAACACTGCTAATTATGCAAGCGAGGGGACTTTGAATCTATGTTAGTCACTCCCAACAGGGAGATGTCAGATTTCCTCAGCACCAGAAAGCAACTGACAGGTCCTAAAAATCCTATGGGCTGCCCTCAGATAACTTTTCCCACCTCCACAACAGAGGTGAGCGCACCCCATCGCTCATGACAGCTTCGTGGTGTCCTTACAGCTGCCAAGCCCATGTGCTCTCAGCGGTCCCACTGAGCTGAAGAACTCCTTTCTCCCCTCTCACACCCCTTAACACAGCTCATGATTGTTACAATTATTGGACCAGCATTTGCCGGGGACACATCAGTCCCCGAAAAGCAGAAACCTTTCTCTTCTGTGGTGGCAGGGCTTCCTGTACGTGTGTGCGCGTCTTGTGCTAAAGGGCTGGGGTGATTCCACAAACAGCTCTGCGGAAGCAGCCCGGAGTTGCTGCTGGTTGTCACGACGCGTTAGCTGTGCTAGATGTCCTCCAGAAGCGGTGTTCTGCCTGGGAATGCACATCGCCTGCTGTTTACAGGGGGGAACACGTCCCGCCTGAATGAGCTTATTACAGTGGCCAGCGCGGCCGTCTTGCAGGAGTGGGGGCACCTGCGTCGATATTCTCCGCGTGGACAGACAGATGGAAAGCAAGGTGCCTCAAGAAGGACAGCGGTGGCATGGAAACACTTTTATCTGGGTGCAGGAAGGATGAAAAGGCTGCAAACCCCTTTCTGGAGAGGCTCCCCTTGCTGAGATGCACCGCTTCTGCCTGTGCCAATGCAGACCACGCAGCAGTGTGCCCCAAGCTTGCTGTGTACCCATCCGAAGGCAGGCGCCTGTGTGCCCAGCAGCTCAGATGTGTTTGCAGGACAAACATATCCTCAGCAGTGCCAGGTCAGACACCTTTCCCTCACCCTAACAGATTTCCTCACGTCCCCGCTGCAGAGTAGACCTGGACCTCCAGGGACAGCTCCAATTCCTGCCCAGACGTCACCGCTGATCACTCGCTGCTCACTGCTATGTCCCCATTCACCACATTAACATTTTTGCTTCTAAATCCTGTGCTTTATTTCAAAGAGGCCCTTTTCTTTCCATTCTCAGCTGATGAAGGGGAGCCTCCATGCCTGGGGAAAAGGGCTGTCTGCCACAATGCCCACTGCCTCCCTGCTGCTTCACGGGGTGCCAGCCTGCAGCAGAGCATCCCACCTCCCTGCCCTCCCTCTCCGGCTCCTGCTGCCACACAACAGGGCCCCCCGGGGAGGCACTGAGACTGCTCACCCCTTCTTCTGTCCCTCCTTCCTCTCTCCTGCCTCTTCCTCCCCCCTCTGAGGACCTCCTGAGGGCATCCACCCACGCACTGGGAGGGACACCAGAGGCATCCAGCCTGCCCTGTCCCTGGCACACAATACCTGACACCGTGTTTCGAGGCCACTGTCACCCACTCCATGAGCCCTTCCCTCCCTCCCACCCCCCTGAAGCCATCAGGCAGCCACCCGTGGTGTGTAGGAAGAAGAGGGATGGGATGAAGCCCAGCTCCGTGCTGTGGAGAGGACATTATCATCACCCAAAATCCAGGGTAAGCCTGCCCTCGGCGTGATAGAAGTGGTACTTGTGAGCACTTGGCTGATGAAGTCCACCACAGACAAGGCATCCTGCCACCAGGGATGTAACTGTCGGGGGGCATCTCACTGCCAGAAGCCCAAATCCTTCCTTTCCCTCCCTGCCTGTCCCCGCTCTCTCTCCTGCCCATCCCCACCAGGGCAGGGAGCTCTCTGTTTTAGCAGATCCGCATCTCCCAGCTCTCCTAGGCTGCGAGGGGAGAAAGATGCTTGAAGCGGGATCTGAATTGACTCCTCAGCTTGATGATGTCCCACTTAAGGAGAAAACCAGGGTGAATTAACCCTCATCTCTGCTCTCAACAAAACGCGCCAACAAGTGGTGAGGACTTTGGAGAGAAATAAGAAGAGGGACAGCACACAAATCGGCTCTCAGAGCTGCCCTGAGAGGAGCACAGCCAGCTGATGTACTTAAGGCCCAAACCCTTCTCACTCTCCCTGCTGGTCTCTTCGTGTCTTTTCTGCTGTTGACTCTGTCATCTCCCAGCAAAGAGCGCAGTATCAGCACCACAGCCCCAGCAGAGAAGCCCAAGAAAGAAAGATCCCTCAAGGATCACACCTTTTTACCTAAGAGCACAGACGAGGGCCGTATGGCCCCAGGATGCTCCATGCCACTGACGTCTTAGAAAAAAAGAGCAGAACCTGGCAATGATCAGTGGAGCCTTCCATCTGAACCAGCTGACAGCTGCTCTCCTGAGTTTCCTGGACACCAATAATGTTTTCCCTTTTCTAATCTCCCTGATGTAAATCCATTCACGACGAGCGCCTAGAGACTTCTAATTCCATCGGCATTAAACGCACTAAAACCTCTATTACCAAAAGCTTTTAGGATTTTCCCCAGAATCTACGAGTCAGGTTTGTAACATGACAGAACTCCACCTCTCTAGGGCGTGTGAGAAATTAATTTGTTCTTTCTAAATGCCGGTATCGCTGACCAGACACTCGGCGTATTCCCCTTCCTGTCAGTAAGCTCCAGTTGCTGATATGACATGGCCATTCCCAGGTGCTGAACTGGCTTCTGAAGCATCCCTAACAGTGTGAGAAGAGTCCTCACCCTGTAAAATGCAAGAGGAGATCGTCTGCTGTTGCAGAGCAGTGCCAGGGGTTCACAGATGCTGAGATGTTTACTGCAGTGGTCCCTCGCTGCTCTCGCAGAACAAAAGGGTAGCACATGCGTCACCGCGCCGACGTTCCCCCGTGCAAGGAGGTATCGGGGTCTCATCCCAGTGCTGCAGGCAGGCAGGGACTGCAAAAGTGCCGGGGATTATCCAGCTACACCACAGCTTTGACGGTGGCTGGGTGCCAAAGACAAGTTGAAGGTGGTGGAGGGAAAGAGGGGGGGGGGGCAGGCAGCTGTGAGTCAGCGAGCGAGGTTTCTGAGTGCCGTAACGCTCCGGAGAGGGTGCCATTTATCCCTTGGCCCTGGAGGTTCATCGGCTGCTGTAACGGAGCAGAGAGATGCAATCATCTCCCGATCCCAGAGGTCTTTTTAGGTGCCGTAATGGAGTGGCGGTGATCAAGCCGTCTCTCGAGCCGTGGGGTTGCTGGCACGCCGCAGGGGTGACGTCAGTTGTCTCGCAGCCCCCGCAGCTCCTGGGATGCAGGAGAGGTGCTGGAGATGTCGCTTCAGCCCCAGAGAAAGGCTGCCAGAGCTCCCCCCGGCAGTGCAGGGGGCTTTGTCCCCATGGAAAGGTGTGACAGTCACCCCAGGTTCCTCGGCACCGGGATGAGCCTGGCTGCCCCCACTCTATCCGTATCAGAGGCAGTGGGTGTAGCTCTGAGCCACCTCCCCCCCAAAAAAAATCACAGCTCTAAGAATACAAGAGATCGCAGAGATCCAGCCAAGAGTGGCACACGGAGCTGCTCCTCAGTGTTTGTTTTCCTGGCTTAAAAACGTTTCCCAGCACAAGGAGTCACTCCACTCACACCTCGTGGGCTGCCCAGGAAGGAGACATACTGATGGGGAGCCTGAGGTTTGTGTGTGCTGCACACAAAGAGCTAGAAACCAAACTCTGTGTGTGAATAGGCGCAGTTAGCCAAGCTGTGAGTGACTTCAGCATCCTAAACCCCGTGTTCAGTAACAAACCTCTACAACTGGGGCCGTGCTCCTGGGCAGAGAGCTCTGTAGGACAGGGAGAAGGTGCTTACAGACTCAGCTCTTTGCACTGAAGTGGAGAGGAAATAATCAGGTAAGGTTTCAGAGCTCCTATACACTCAGAGATTTCTCTCCTCCCCTCACCCTCAGCAGAATTTGACTGCTGGGCCTGGCAAATGGCAAGTCTGCAAGTTCCTCTCTGAGCCTGGGGATGCTCCCAAACACAAGTGATGCTAGGAAGAGTCAGGCCATAAGAAGCTCTCTACTCACATCCCAGCGAGTATTATCGAGGTAAGGTGTACACCAGGGAACAACCTTTTCAGAGATACCCACACTGAGTCTGATGGAAGTCATCACCATTTTTTTCAGGTGGAAAAAATCAAGGCAGACAATTGAAGGACGACGTGCTCCTATTTTCGTTTTCCCATCGGCCGCTAGGAATTACAGGTTAATGTAGGCTCTGAAGATTGAACCTGAAGGTTCAGGCTGGGCTTGTCCTTTATTAAAATTCATTTGTGTATCCCTGCTCTCTACAAAAATATACAAGCCCACTATGGACCTTGTTAAATTCATCGTCCTGGCAATATTTCATGACACAGAGCTCCATAGACCAACTACGTGAACTTCAATGCCGTGCACTTTTATTTCACTCTGCGTTGCCTTGCTCAGGTGTGATGCGAGTACTCATAAATCTCACTTTGATTCATACAACTGCCACTCCCAGCCCATTGTCTAACCCCGTTTTCCCCCATCTCTTCACTCAGGGGTGTCCACAGGCTTTCCATCTCACCAAGCACTCTCTACACACCACCTCTGCCTCCAACAGCTACTTCACCTGCTCAAGGGCAGGAGAACGTGGGGCAGCGAGCTCCCTGACATGTGCCCGTGTATGTACACACTTGATTCGGGACCTTTCGGGGTGCCTGAAGGGGCTGAGAGTCTGCCCTGCACCACCCATGACTTTTGAAGGTATCATCACTGCGTTTTGTTTGCCAGAGAGCAGCGCATCCATTTAACGAAGCTCTCCCCCTGCCGTTCCCCACAACCCTTCCTGGCCGCAGCTGACTTAATAACTCGGTCTCATGTGCAGATTCTCACACAGCGTCTCTCTCCTCCCACCTTTCCAAGTCATTAAACAATGCACTAAATCACATGGGATTTGGAAGGGAACCTGGAGGCCACATTAACCTCTTGCCACGGTGAAGCTTGGCTGTTTAATCCCCTCATTCTTTCAGTCTCCTACTCAGTTTTTTGATCTATGTCAATATTTTGTCTCTCACTGACTGCTTAGCTTCTTCAGTAGCTCTTGTGTAGGATCTTTCAAAAGCCTTTTGGAAGTCTAAACACATTATATCAATCGGTCCTCCTTTATCCATTGCTTTATCGACGCATTCAAAGAGTTGTAGGAGATTAGCAAGACGCCGTTTGCCTCTCCTGAACCCGCGCTGGTTAGGCCCTATCAGACCACAATCTTCCAGATGTCTTCAGTGTTGTTTTTTAATTATCGTCCCCACCAGTTTACCAGATACAGATGCAGAGCTTACAGATCTATAATTCCCCAGATCATCACTGGAGCCTTTTTTTAAATATAGGTACAACATTTGGTCTTCTGCAATTCCCCGAATCGGTAGCTTTTTTTTTTTTTTTTTTTTTTCCACAAGAGATTGCATATTTTTGTTAGCAGCTCAATCACTTAAGCTCCTTCCAAACTCTCAGATTTAACCATCTGGACTTGATAACTTATTGTTCAGGGAAGCGGGGGAGGTTTTGTGGGAGGGTTTTTTGTTGTTATTTTTTTTTTTTTTTTTATGATTGGCTTTGTCCCAGCACCCTTTATTCTACCAGCATGGTTTCCAACAGTTCCTTATCTAAGCAGATATGGGAAAAGAATCTCACAAACACTGTTGGTAGGAACGACTGATATAAGAGAAATCATAAGAGAATTCAGCTCCCCAGCAACATCCTAAAATTGGAGATACTGAGTCACTTTAAACACAGGAGGTGACTGGAATTGATCAGTGTGAGTTTTCTTGGATAACTTCCACCCTGTTCCGACCGACCAGGCTAGTTTTGCTCATTTGTTTGGGTCTCTTGCTGAATAGTGATTTCCACCTTGACCCCAGAAGATTCAGGGCAAGAGCAGAGCTAGCTTGATTATACACAGCCCAAGGTGCGATAAAAAGAAAGCGACCTCAGTGCTGGGGGATGCGTGAACCTGGGAGGAGATGAAACCCAGCGAGGATGAAAGGAAGTAAATCAGAAGGTGAGCAGAACAATGCTGGGCTGTTAGCTCCATTGATTGCCTTTCAACTGTGAATAAGCCCCAAGACATGAAACGCGATGGGAAATGCTGGGGAACTCAAATAAGTAGCCCCATTATATGAGTGTTTCTCTCTTTGTGCCGGGCTGGTTCTCGATAGCTCTCCCCACGCTGGCTGGCTTTAAAAGGCACGGCAGTTCAGATCAGGGCACAGCCCGATGGCCCTGACACCGCTGACTTCAGACCCATGGGTCCTACAGCACAGGGACAAGGGAAAGGCTCAAAACAGGCCACCAGCACCTACACGTCCGTGTCCCAGATCCACCACGATGAGCACGTGCCCAGCTGGGGACACATGTTCACGAATTTCACCTGCAAGCCAAGACGGGCGGCGCAGCTTCTGGAATCCTTCTGCAGACTGCCACGCTGCCACCAGAAATCACTTTTGGGTTATTTGTAAGAAATCTACCCACGCTCTGTGTTAGAGCTGGCATACACGCCCTACCTGACGCACGTCTACTCAGGTATACTCTGCAAAGGGGGAGAAGAAACTTCCCTAAACCTCCTCTTCTTCCCTTGCTGCTGTACCGATGTTAAGAGAGATGCTGGTGGGGCACCTGAGGAGCAAGCTCAGCCTCCTGCAGCTGGTGAATTCACTGCTTGCGGACACTGCCTGCGTGAGGTAATTCGGCCATAAATATTTCTCAGAAGCAGTCTGAAGACACGTATCCCGGGCAGGCCACCTTCCACCACCCAACACATGGCCGGGCAGGGCCACCCGCCTGTCACAGCCCGTGCCAGGGTCCCCTTGGCTCCTGTGACACCCAGGCCGACGCACGGCGTGGCTGCTCGGGGGGGCCCGGCCCAGGAGCCTGCTGAATCCCCACTCTGTTTCCACAGTGACGAGCCACAAGCTCCCTTTCTCCTCCCAGACAAACGGAGGCTTGAGTGCATCACCGCCTCGGCCCTGGCACACGGCACCCCGGGCATTACGGATTCTCCTCCAGCATCCAGCCCCCCGCGAAGGCCGCAGGCTGCATCTCCCTTTCCCCACAGCATCCTTCCCTGCAGCCTGAAGCGGTTTCCCCACTTCATGGCAGGGGAAACTGAGGCACGAGGATTTCAGGAGCCCCCCCAGTAGCTCATCCTGCTGGTCTGTAGAGGAAAGCATGCCGCAAAATCTGATCGGTAAATCTGATCGACTCCTTGTCACCAGGTTGAACACGTCCACACACAAGCACCAGGTGAACCACTCATCCCCTACAAAAAAATCGACCCCTCAGCAATCAAGGCAGGTCTGGAAAGAGCCCCTGCAACACAACAGCAAAGGTTTGTGCCCACCTGTCCCCAACAGGGCTGTCCTGCCCGCGGTGTGCCCCACTTCTCTGCCACCGTGCTCCCGAGGAACGATGCTGCCACTCCAACCCCACACACACATGGTGGGGTGCTGAGGAGCTGGGTGGTTGGGGTGGGATGGGGTTTGCTCGCTGCTAATGCTGCAGTTCAGCCCCTTTTCCAGCCACCTCTCCCGACAGGAGGGGCTGGAGCGGGCTGGCTGCCGCGTGCCATTGCATCTGTCAAATCCTCCAGTGCACACACACTGTCTGCAGCGCGTGCCAGGTGTGGAAGGACAAACAGCACCGGAGCCAGCATCAAGCCGGAGCGGTGCAGGCGTGTAACGCCCAACACAAGGCAAAGCTTGCCAGCACACAGTTAAGCCAACTTTGTTTTCTAAACAAATCTGAACCGGCGGCGGAGGGAGTTCGCGTTGGATCAGCGTTTTCCACCACGTAGCCGCAGCACTTTTGACCTGATACTGAGCTCCCTAGAGCTGGATTTATTGTCTCGTCCGCCCTGAGTCCATGCCAAAGCCGTGCCCTGAGAGGGCTGAGGGATTTAACCAGCGCCAAAAAGGCTCCATCCGGGAGGAGCCTGCTTTCTGCAAACCCCCCAGTAACGACGCCGAGCGCAACCGCGCGGTCACGAGGGAGGAAGAGGAGTGGAGAGGGAGGGAAGAAGGGGTGCTGCTGAAGAAGGGACAGGCAGCATGGAGGTGCCCAAAAAAAAAAAGGAAGAGGAACAGCCAGCGCCACCGGATAGGAGTGGAGAGGGAGGTGACGGGGTGGAGGGAGAGGGGACACCATCACCAGACATCTGTGGGGGGCTAGAGGCCCCTTCCCCAAGGAGAAACGGTGCAGCCCCAAAATCTGACTCAGAAAAATGAGGAGCCTGACACCGCAGCCTGCCAAACCTCCCCTCAAAAAGCCCCTCCTGGGCCTTTCCAGGCAGGGGGAGAAGCAGCTGCTCCTCGCTGCCTTCCCTTCCTCATGCCACAGCACAAAAACACGGCGTGGAAATAGCACAGCTGATCACCCTGCCTTCCCCCATGGTAAGGGGTACCACGGAGCTGTCCTGGTGATGGTGGGGCTGCTCAGGTGCCCCCCCCTGAGCTTTGCACCCCAAACTGGGTCAGGCTGGGCACAGGGCCCCTTTGCTGCCTGTGCAGGGCAGGTGGCGTTGCCGGCTTATGAAACACGCAGGCTCCAGCACGAAAACATCCCTCGCAGCCAGGCAGGAGCACCGGGGGACAGCAGATAAGCAGGGACAAAGAGCATCCGAAAGCAGTGCCAGGCTGGGCCGGGTACCAGAGGAGGTACCGGGCAGGGAAATGGAGGCCAGCTCCCTCCGTGGGGAGCGGGGATGCCCAAAATACCCTGAGCAGAGGAGGGAGGGGGCCCCCTGCCTGCCCCACAGCCGGCAGCATGATGCCCTGTGTGTGCAGGATGTGTCTCCAGGAGGGAACCAGGCCCCGCTGGCAGAGCCCGGCCGTTCTGGGTCAGAGCATCCTCCTCCTCTACCACCTCTCTGCAGCATCAGCCCGGCTTCCCGTTCTCCCCAAAACCCAGGAGGAAAAATCTCACACGGGGAGAGGAGCAGACAGGTGTGTGCGCAAAGAGGAAGGCGAGGAAGGAAGGGAAGAGGCTCAGGACCGCGCGCAGCCACCCCACAGCGTTTCCATCGCAAGCCTCTCCGCCCCACAGAGGCGTGCGGGGGGACAAGGGAGCCGGAGGGGCTTCAGCTGTGGTGTGGCAGAATCCCCTGCCTCTCCCCTCCCTCGCACCTCTGGGGAGCAAGCAGGAGGGAGATGGATGCAGGCAGCCGAGCCGGGGCTCGCTTACCTGGCGGTGTTCGTGCTGGGGGGGACGCAGGGAGGTAAATCCACGGCTCTGCTCGCCTCTCCGAGCGCTGGCGAAGGCCTCCGTGCAGTCACATCGAGGAGTGGCCTGCGGGTAGGTGCTCCAGCTCACCGCTCGATCGAAGCTGCCGGGGATTCATCGCGAAAGACTTCGCCTTCTGCGAGGAGAGGAGAGGAGAAAAGGGAGGAAAAAAAAAAAAGAAAAAGAAAAAAAAAAAAAAGAGAGAAAAAAGAAAAAAAAAAAAAAAACACCAGCTTAAGACTTGGAGGGTAGATTCACTTCTTTCTTAGGTTTCCAATGGCAACTGAATATACCACAGATGAAGATCCAGGGTGTGTGTGTGTGTGTGTGTGTGCGCGCGAATGTGCGTGTGTGGGAGGGACGGAGAGATGCACAGCTGCTGAGTCCACAGGCAGCGTGGGGTGCGAGCGAGCCGGGGTGGAGGAGACGGTGTGGGAGCAGGCAGCTGGACACGGGCAGACAGACCGACGGAAAGGGGTTTGGAGGATGGAGACGGGGGGGGGGGCAGGCTGGCAGACACACAGCCTCCCCCCCGAGGTGCCCCCCGCGGGCTGTGCTCACGCTCCAAGTGCTGCTGCTCGTGCCCCCCAGCATCCCACCCCTGCCACGCCACCGTGCACGGATCCTCCACCAACTCGGTCCCCAAAAAGGGCAAGGTGTTGGCTTCTCTCCTTCACGTGTGCCGCACCGACGGGGCTGCACAGCTGCCTGGGCATGCCTCTGACCTTTCAGACAACCACCACGCAGCCACATCAGCTACACGCAGCCCCGTGCCGCCGCTCCGGAGCAGGCAGCAGCAGCATTTCTGCGTGGCGGAGTCAACGCTGGCCCCTGCGTGCTGAATTCCTGAACGGATCTGCCTTCCACAAACCCTGCTCGCTTATCCATAATTTTCACCGCACACGTACACACCGCTTCATAAACCCACCTCTGTAGCAACGAGCAGAAATACTGCCATCTACACGCACGCACACGCATCCATATCGCGGCAAGCGGCGCACCGGTATATCACAAGGCGCCCATCAATAAGAAAACAAAAGCACATAAAACACCCCGGCACATTTAGGAACATAAGTCAAGCAAGCACCGCTGGCTGCATATCACATACTACGCTTACAAATTGCCTGCAGCACACGAGCTGATAGCAGCAGGCACTGTTACCTACCTACCTCAGCCCACACAGTGGCAAAGCGTCCTTCTGGATCCTAAACGCTAGCCCCAGCATCATCAAACACCAGCCATATTCTGTCACATGGAAAACACAAATACTCATCAACATCCAGCACAGGCAGGCAAACACAAGCGACGCATGAGACGCAGACAGCCGGCATCGCTCACCAAAAAAATAACAACATCCTTGGAAGTTGGGAGGCTGGAACCCACTTTGGAGACAGCTGCATCGTGCTGTGCACCTGCATGCGTGCACACACGCACACCTACCGCCTCCATCCCCCAAATCTTCCTTTTTTTTTGCACTTTCTCTAGTTCTTCTTGCTCCACCACCTCTCAAAGCCCATGTATCTACCCCCTGACATGGGTTGCAGCTCCTTGGGGTGAAGTTGGTGGAGCAAAGAGCTTGAAAAAAGCATCCATGCTCATCCCTTCTCCCTTCCTCTTTTTTTTCTGACGTGCGTAATTGGTGTGCAAAGAAGAGTGTGAGGGCCCACCAGCCCCGAGTGCTCTGAAACTGGCTGATGGTGGCATCAGGTGACACAAGTGCAAAAGCTAAGCACGGTGAAGGAGGATGTACGTGCACAGAATAAACCCCTGTGGGATGGAGAGACCTGGGAAGGAAGGAACCGGCTTCCCCCAGGTCCACGGAGAGGCGAGGAGGTGTGTGAGGTGGGCGAGGAGGAGCAGAGATGGGGCTGGCACTATGGTGGGCTTAGCCACACAGCACCGTGAGCAGTTGGAAGAGTGAAATTGGGGCTAGATATTGGGGTCAGCGTGTGTCTGGGGGACAGGGAAGCACCGTTTGTGCAGGGAGAGGCTGGGAAGAGGAATGGGAGAATGATGGGAGAGCATGGGCTGGGTTTGGGGGAAAAGCAGCCCAGTGCGGGTAGTTCCCAGAAGCTACCTACCCTCACACACACACTCACCGGCTTCCATGTCTCTTCACAAAGCATCCCCCAGCCTCCTCACCACCCTCCCCAGCGTTACTCAGCCACGCAGGCTGCCCAGAGCCACCTACTTCACACCTCCCCGGGCGCGTTCCCACCTTCCCACGCACGCCCCGCACACACCGCTCACACCTGCGAAGGAGCCAGGAGAAAAAAAAAAAAAAAAAGAAGCTCTGGGAAGCCCCCAGCACATCCTCAACCCCTCCAGCATGCCCCTCTTCCACCACCACCATCTACCTTTGAGAAGTGCCTGCAAAAGGGCGAGTATTTCCTCTCCCTCGTCTCGACTTGGCCCACGCAGCCGGGGCAATCTCTGCCTGCTAGGGCTGGCGTTCCCTCTCCGTTGTGCTCTGCTGTACCTGCTCGCTTCTGCCCACAAACATCAATTGTGCATTACAGGAGATGAATAATGCAGGCTGAAAGGGGACAAGCGAGAGCCTTTTGGGCCGCAGCAAGGCACGTGTGCAGAGCGGAGCGGAGAAGGAGCTGCCTCATTTTGTCAGAGCTAACATGCGCTGCTGAACCTGGAAAAGCCACTGCGGCCTTAAGTGCCTCTCGGGTTAAAGCGCTGTCAGGAGGGTGATTTAAAGAGGGCTTTGGCCTCGGGGTTTCTAATAGGAGCTGGGAGGTGACACGGAGGTGCCGCGTGTGGGTAGGCAAGGAGGATCTTCATCGCTGAGGTACTTAGCACTGAGCTAAGCAGCTGAAGAGAGCTGTTGGTGGAAAAGGGAACCATCGTCCTAAACTGGCCTCCAAACCATCTGCTCCTGCGCTTCAGGGGCATGAAAGCAGCACCACGATGGGCTGAACAAGCAGAGGGGAAGAGGGAGGAGGGTGAACAGGAGCAAGGGGGATGTGCACAAGCGTTTGCACATGCACATCTGCATGGTGTTCGTCTTGTTCAGCTCTAAAGGATTTATTTTGCCTCATCCTCGCTTGCCTGCTTTGTGCTGGCGAGCAAGGAGACCTGGAAGATGCAAAACTGTGCATCCATCAGTGTTTCCATGAGTGTGAGCCAATGCTGGAAGGGAACAAGAGGGACAACGTAATGCCACGTGTGCACGTGGGCATGCAGGGATCACGGGGAGTGGTGTGACCGTGTTTGTGCACATGTGTGAGCATTTCCTCCAGGCAGCACCTCTATACTAACAGTATTAGCGTACCTCTGCAGCTTGAGCATCCTACAAGTGTGCACAGAACTGTGCCACGTGCCCCCTCGGGTGCGCTCACGTCCGCAGAGGAGGGATCCCTCTCCGGGTAGAAGTCTGTCTGGCTCCTGTGCTGCCTCTCCTCCGGGTCTCTGCCTCTCCTTTCTCGCCTTCCCTCGGCTCCCCTCGCTCGCTGGCAGCAGCGTGCTCTGCCCCGGGAACCGACTCCCACACAGCAACACACAGCAAGGGAACTCCCTGCCTCGCAGTTCCCTGCGATCTTCCCATACCAGGAGCAAGAAAAGGGAGGAAAACCTCGCTGGGCAGCCTGAGCTGAACCCGTTCCCTTGCCACATCCTTGGCCCCCAAGGAAATACATCACAAACCTTCACCCAAACCCCAAACTTCCACCACAAAGCAGACTCGAGGTTCACATCCAGTCCTTGGGCCATCTAAAGCTGAGACAGCTCAGGTAAGACAGCCCGAGGTGCAGTTAGGATCTCCCCGGGTGCTTTTTGTTGTTGTTTTTGGTTTTTCTCAGAGAGGATCCCTGCATGCTGAGGCAGTTTGGGTGACCTTTTCACTGCTGGCAATCACAACCAGGAAAAACAGTGCTTTGTGTTAAAATTTAACACAACCAGTGCGGGCCAGCCCCAGCAGCCACTTGGGGCTTCCCAAGTGCATCAACACCATCATCTCTCCTCCTCTCTCAGCCTGGAGCTCCTCCACCATTTGCCTCTGCTCTTCCCTCACCCCAAGGTCTTTTCTCCCAGCCCTGCACCCCTTTTTTCCCTCCTCATCCTCCCCCCTTTCCCCGTGAGCAGCTCCTGCCCATGCCTTCCCCCATCCTCCAGCTGCAGGTCCCCGCTGAGCAGGCAGAGCAAGCCCCTGATTACCATTCAAGCTGGATCCTCATTAGGCAGAAATGCCCCTCCAGGAGATCCATTAACAGTCCATAAGGTTAACTTAATCCAGCCAGCCTTGTGTGGTCTCTGCCCAAATTCCCTGCTACATTAACAATCTTGAGTCTTAATTAGCATGTGAGGCAGAGGTGGCATTATTAATGGAGATAATGCAGAGCGTTAAGAATAAACAGGCCCGGACGGCTCTCCCCCACCATGCATGCAAATCCTTTTCTGTGCAGGAACTGCAGGAGCATCCCCCATGGGCAGCACACACGGGCTGGGGTGCTCTCCGCTGACAAAGAGCCCCAGGACACGAGGCCAGGCTGGCGCAGGAGAGGAAACAAGGGAGAAGAAGCCAAGCCAAGGAAGACGGCTCTAATGACAGGCTGTTTTCCGTGCCCCCAGCCTGCTAATTCACACCTCCAGCAGTGCCGGGCAGGCTGGGGACGGAGTGGGAAGAGCAGGGCCCTGAGCAGAGCCCGGCCTTCCCATTTCCCAGCACAGCCAGCTCCCGCTCCCTCGGGCCCACCAGCCAGCCCCTGCCAAATCCATTTGTCCAATCTTGCGCTTTCTACTAATCCTGTTGAGCCATCCTTTAAGTTGCTCTCAGGCAGAGATAGAAAATGCGGCTGATGCCTTAAGATGCTTCCCCCGACCTTGCTCAATTCGAGATAAAGGGCTTTGATTTAAAAAATTACAGTGGGGGTCTGTCACTGATCCATCCCGTGGATTAAAGGCAAGCAAACAGAGGCACGGGGTGCAGCCGGTGTTAAGTGAGCAGGCAGGAAAGGAAAGAAAGGTTACAACAGCACGGGGTATCAGGCAGAAGAAAGTGAAGTCAAGAAGGGAAATGCCTTCTCCCTCGCCATCCCCGCTCTTGGCTACTGGGATGAGAGCCTTACACACACCTGGTGAGGTGCAGCGTGTCTCTGCACCTTCCCTGGTCTGGGAGGAAGAGGAAGAGGAAGGCTGCACTGCCCCGTGGGGCTGATGGAGCTGGAGACGAGCTCCCTGCCCCACAAGAGGTGCCCCGCAGGGAGCAGAGACCGAAATCTCGGGATATCAGTGGCTGCTACAGAGATCAGCTCTGCTCTGTCCCCAGCCCCTCACTGCTGTCTCTCCTCCTGATGCGACTCAAACCTCCCTGCTTTCATCTCGTGCCCACATCAAACCTCTCCCCTCATCCCCAGCCTTGCTGGCGCTACCATCCCTCGGTCTCCCCACTGCCTTCCCCGGCCTCATTCCCATCAGAGCAGGCTTCCCACCACTCACCTCAGTCCCCCACAGCCCTGAATTCAAAGCTCACTCAGAACAGCTTTCCTTGGCAGATGTCCTAAGGGCTACAGAAGATACCTTCTTCTTTCCCTGAACCCTCCAGTCCCAGAAGGTTGTTTCGCCCTCTCCCAGACCCTCTTTCATCCCGGCATGAGCCCATTTCCTCCCTCCAAACCTATTTTCTTTGAAGAATGACCACAAGATGGCTGGTGTTCCATTTTCATTCGTCTTTTCTCCATCAGCTGGCTGAGGGTCTTGGCTAACCAAGAAATAAGAGAAAATCTTAATTTCAGCGAGGGTTTTGTCACTGGATCTCTCAGTCTGCTTTACAAAACCTTAGTGCTGACCTGGGAGATGACTCTTGGGCATCTCTTTCAAATGGGTCAAGACCTCCCTGTGCTGTGCTTACGTTTGAGAGCTTTCTCAGATCTGGTCCACGTCCTCTTACCCTCTCCTCCCACTCTCCTTCACTGAGCATCACACCGGCACCATATCCAACCTGTATTTTCCCAAGACATTTGTGTCTGCAGGCTGACCCACCATCGGTCATCCCTTTCCTCTCCGCTGATCTGAACAGCACCTAATCATGCTCAGATCAGAGCCCTAACCAGATCTCCATCACCCCTGGCCTGTCCATCCCCTCACCTGCTCCACCCTGGCCAGTCCTAGCTCCTGTCTGTGCTGAACTTCACAGCCCCTGCCCATAGAAGTCATCCTGAGGTCCACTTCAACACTTTCCTTCCTATTTTTTCCAAGCCTCCTAGAGCCCTGCCCTGTCCAGTCTTTATGGTCTGGGGCACCCTTAGCTGGTTCAGAGCCCTTGCCCAGCTTCTTCCCCTCCTCTACATCGTGCCCTGCAGCTGACACAAAAACATTCACCTCTGTGGGACCTGGAAAAGAGATGATAAGAGACAGCAACATGAGAGAGATCTATAAAACCCTCACGGGAAGGTTGGAGGGGACAGGTATTGACTGTCTCTTCCCACCCAAGAATGAAGGGTCGGGAAATCAAACAAGAATGTAACAGGTTGAAGACAAGCAGAAGCGGTTTCATTGCACTCTGCATTTTTAAGTTGTGAAACTTCCTGCTCTAAGTTTCTGTGGATGTTAAAACTTGAATTGACTTCAAAAAGTAGTGGAAAAAAAGTCATGAAAGAAAAAAATCCATAGAGACCTAAGAGGTGTGCAACAGATCTTCCAGCACAAGATTTCAGCCACACATCGCTAGAGGCTAAAAGGGAGGTCAGAGGAAGTGTTCCTACACGGTTGTCCTGTCCGTATGGTCTTCCCTCTGGTCATCCTGTGTTAGCCACTGTTGGAGACCCTGGGCTAGAAGGACCTCCAACCTGGATCAGAAGATCCTTCCTATATTCCCATGGCTTTCCCCAGCCAGATTGACCAAGAAGTCAAGGACAAGTAGGAGCTGTGAGCACCGATATCGTGTTGGTGCATGAGGTGGAGATGGATGAGATGGATGGACAAGAGAACAAGCAGCAGACCCCCTTCCAAGAAGGGCCTTTTCCCCCTGCCCTAAAGCTGGAAGGAGGCCTGAGGTCATTTCAACCACTCATCCTAGTACAGATCCTTGCTGGGGGTAACATCTGTGCCTAGTCCCTACAATGCGTTGTTCCAAACTTTGTGAGACCAAATCCCCTTTCCCTGCTGATAAACACAGAGCCCTTTCAGCAGACCATCTGTAACGGGGCCAGCCCCCCTTGAACTCCCTTCCATTTTCCTGACCTGTCTATCACACTATTCACGGCAGCCTCTCCACACTAATCCTTTTATTATGATCTGACTCAATTTTCCTGGCCTGTGAGTGCAATGGGGAAAAAAAAAAAAAAAAAAAAAAAAAAGGAAGGGTGTTAATCCTCCTGACCTTGTTGTCCCAATTCTGGGCCATCTGTGACTAGGGAGTCAGAGGAGAGAAGCCTGATCCTCCTGACCCCACTGTCCCCACGCCAAACCATCTTTGCCTGGAAAGAGGGAACCATTAATTTTGGAAAGCTTAGCCTGTACTTTTCTAGAAAGCTGTTGTGGCAAAGCCTGTTTTTACCCAGGGCAATTCCCACAGGATTGCTTCCTAGACTACCTCTCCAGGCAGAAAGCATGGGGAGAAGGAGGAAATAATTTCCTCCACTTCCATCAAACTCTATTTACGCCTTTCTTCTGTACTACCTCTGTGCTCCCTCAACAACAGTCTCTGCACATCCTCCAAAGCTTCTTCTCCTTGCTCAGCCTCATCTCATCCTTTGCCCCCCAAAATAATCTCTTCCTTTCCTCGGTGTTCACAGTCCTCAAATACATGTGAACCATTGTAGTGTCATCATCTAGCCAAGCTCTACATATTTAGTCCTTTTAATCTCTCCTCATAAGTCCCTCCAGCCCTTTCATCATGTTTTGTTTCTCTTCTCTGAATTCCCTCCAATTTATCACCCTCCTTCGGCTAGAATAGCACCCAGGTTTGCATGCCAGGTTTTCCAGACTGGTCTCGCTACAGCCTTGGAAATAACATGAAGCACCTGCCTCGTGCTTCAAGGCTTGATGTTTCTGGATGTACTCAAGCACACAGATGTCGGAAAAGCTATCTCGCTTCATACATGTGGCACCAGGGAATACAACTCAGGACTATCTCCAAAGGCACAGGACCTCTCCCCGGGGAGCTGAAGAAGCGTTAGGGACAGGGGGAGGAGAAGATACATGGGCAGGGAGGATGGATGGCATCCAGCTGAACATGGCACGCAGATACAAACACATACTCACGAACCTTGAGAAGAGTGATCAAGTCCAAGACGTGAAAAAGGTGCGTTACACACATACTCATATCAGAAATAAATGCACATACATGCAGGTAATACAGATGAAGCCATAAAAAAGGGAATGACAGGTGGCCTCAAGCAGAATTTTAGCACAAACACACGTAACCTGTGCGTGCAAGAAGGTGGGACAGACAAAGCCTAGCAGAAACAGCTGCTTCTCTCCCTGCTCACACGTCCATGTTCTCATGCATAGGCTGACATTCCCAGAGAAAGGAGAGCTCACAGAGCCCTCGTAGTAACCTAAAATACACAGGCAGCTCTGACCCATCTGGTCCACAGACTGAGCTCATGAGCCATGGAAAGAATGAAGACAAACATATGACACCTTGCCTTCAGGCAGCTGGTAGCCTGTACATCATCCTGGCACACAGCCTGCACGTCCATAGTGCCTTCAGTGGTGATTAGCTTATCACCAAAACCCATTCAGAAGCGATGTGGGTGCACAAAGGGGAAGGGATTTCCCCACAAGCCAGCTGTGGCAGAAAGAGGGATCCTTCTCCATCCCTGTGCTATCCGAACAACTGACACCTACAGGAGTCAAAACCACCCATGGCTTCTTGCAAACTGTACTTCCCCCATGGCATACCCACTCAGGCAGGTGTTAACTTCAGGTGTGATGCCACAAAGCACCCTCTGCAACTAAATTATGTGCCAAAGGGCTGAGGACGTGCTCATGGGGTGGCCGCGGGCAGGAAGGCCTAGCCCTGGCACCTCGCTTGGGTCAGTGCAGGAGGGTGGACGGGCCTGACCTTCACAGACCCTTCTGCTCGCTCACCTGGCTCCTAGCAGCTTGTTTCCAGCCCCTCGTAACGCCAGGGAGAGAGTGACAACCGCCCTCCCCTCCTTCTGTACCTCAGCTGGTTGGCTGGAACTGGGCTTCCTCTTGGCTTGTCAGCGCTGAGCAAATGAGGTCATTTCTCCTCAGCAACAGCAAATTATTTGGTCGGTCCTGCTCACGAACAAAGCAGTTCATCTCGGGCAATGGCTGGGGACCTCCGAGCTGCCAGGAGACCCAAAACCTGCTGTGGGGTCTGCCCTATTGAACAGGAGGTCATGGGTCTCCAAGCAAGGCGCAAAGCTGCCATGCTGGGTGGGGAGCACGGGGGCACGGCCGCAGCTCTGCCAACGTGAGGCAAATAAATATATATATAATATAAACACATTTGGGCTAAGAGGGAGAGCAGCCAGGTCTCTCTGTCTCAGCAAACGTAGTGATATTTTCTGCCACGGCTGCCGACGGCAGGCCCCGAAGTGACCACGAGCCCTGCTCCCAGGTGGGCAGCGCGCTCCGCCAGGCGCCAGCGGGGTCAGGCGAGGCAGCTGCTCCCTGCCCGGAGCTGCAGCTGATTTCGGATACGACCCAGGGAGGAACGACCACCATCACGGCTCTGCCACCCTCCCTCCTCCCTGCCTGCGGTTTTACCTTTCCGATTTTAACCGCAGGCTGCCCCACAGCCAACACCACACCTCGCAGCATCCCCCCTGCTGCCCCAAACGCCCTCGCTGCCCCGCAAGCGGCTCCTGCTCCACGGTGTGGCTTTGCACCAGATCTGACCACGCACCCCCAGATACCCGCTTCTCCCAGAGCTGGGCAAAAAGAGGGAAAGGCCACGCATCCGCGGCTGCTGGCATGGTTTTTGATGGGGAAGGAGAGCAATGAAGGCAGCTCCCCGCATCCCGGCAAACCTGCCCGCTGCTGGGCTCGGTGCCCTGAACAGCGAGCACGTAGCAGGAGGGGGAAATAATGGGGTGAGGATGGTGGCGGGTGGGAAAAGGGCTGGGGGGGGAAGGTTTTTAGGCTGGGGAAATCGGTGGGGTTGGAGTGGTTGCTTCTCACCCCTGGCACCGCGGCAGAAGCCCTCCGGTCCCTGCAGTTCCCTCACCGCTGCTGGTACAGTCTGCACGGAGAGGTTGGGGGGGGTGAGGCGGGAGGGGGGCTGTATTTAAATAAATTAATAATGCATGCTCCATGCAAATGAGCCTTCCTTGGAATATTGCATTAGTGATGCTGCTGGGCTGCGTGTGCCCGGAGCCAGGAGTGGCGGGGTGCGTGGGGACGGGGTGGGGGCAGGAGGGAGGGGGTCACCCCCAATCCCCCCGTACCCCGGCACAGCACCCGTCCGCCCCCTCCACCCGGCACCCCCACATCACACACTCCCTCTTCCTCCCACCTCCCCGTGCATGACAAATACCTTGGCTCGCAGCAGGCAATGCAGGCTGCCTGGTCCCCCAGGCCCCCTCCAGGGATGCAGGGCCCCCCCCTACACATCCACACACGCTCCCTTCCCCTGCACATCACCATCGCCCTCCTCCTCCTCCTCCAACATCAGCAGCGCTCTCCCCGTCCCTGCTTCAAGATAGCTCTCTACCTCCAAGGTGGGCAGAAGGCTTGTGCTCTCCAGCCTTTAGGAGAGGAAAAAAAAGGAGAGGAAGCAGCTCCTGAACCCGGCCTTGCACATGTGCACCCACTTGGTGTGTACGCACCGGCCCCCGGCAGCAGCAGGCGCCTGCGTGAGGGTGCAAACGGAGCACGGCTGCAAGATGCCTGCGCCCGCAGCGCCCGAGCGGTGCTCTGCTCCCCACCACCTCCTTCTCCAGATGCTCACCAGGATGTTTGCAGGCATGTTTTTGCCCGTGCACAGCCTGCTTCCCGCGTACACAGGCGCACACACGTGTGCTGGCATGCATGCCTGCGGACAGGGGTAGGGGGGGAGCCACGGCAGCACACGCACAAGAGGGCATTACGCAGAGCAGCTCCCAGATATGCTGCCTGCTGCAGCATTAGCAGATTTATGCTGCCTTTCCCCAACCAGATCCAAGCTCTGGAATGGGAACAGCAGCAGCTGTGCACTCCTGCCTGTCCTAGGATGAGAATAGGATGCGTCTGTTCGCCTTTCTCCCCCACCCCCACGCCTCCTCCTTCCCCCTCCTCTTGCTCCCATTCATTCATTCAGCTTCTCCTCCCCCCATCCCGTGCCCCAAAGCAGGAGGATCCTTATGCATAAAAATGTGGGCACGCTTTCCCCGGCGGAATAACCGGGCAGGCAGACACCCTGCAAGCGATGCACATGCACATACGTATGCACCCGAGGAGCTCTGGGCCCCTACGCAAACAGCCGGCTCCCACCACCACCACCACCGCCACCACCGCCACGCACACGCACTCGCCAGACGCCACGCAATGACTTTTCTGCAGCCAGCCAGCCAGCCTCCCAGCAGAGCGGTGTGAGAGCAGAGCAGAGATTTACTCACTCCCCCTGCATCCAAACCAGGCAGACGTTCGCGCAGTGCGTGCACACACACACACAAACACACACACACACACACACACACACACACACACACACACACGCAGGAACATCACCAGCTGCAAAGGCTCCCCAACAAAGTTTGCAAGGAGGCAGGGGGCTGTGGGGTGAGGTTGTGTTTTTCTCCCCACCAAAATTGCGAGCGATATCCGTAGGTGTCTGCACATCTATAGCTATATCTATGGGGGATATGCGTGTACCTATGGATTTATTTGTGCATACAGATGTATACACACACACACACACACACACACATGCACATCCATCACACGCACGCATCCCCTCCTCTTGCAGAGTCTGAAAAGAAGCAGAGCACTCAAGCCCAGCTGCAAGCCCTGGACCTATTCAGCATCCCGAGCCCCAGCACTGCACACACACACACACACACACACACACACACACGCAGAGACACGCACATTGAAGGGGAGCACCTCTCTCCCTTCCCATCTCCCCATGTGGGCTTTTTTTCCCCCCCTGGCCGCTTCTCCTCCCCACCTCCTCGCACTCACCCCTCGCCTTCATCCTCGGGTGGGAGGCGTCCACCCCACCGTGGGGCTCGGGCAGGGGGGGAGAAAGCCGTCCTCCCCCCTTCTCTCTGCTCCCCCTCCGAGCTCTTGGAGAGGGCGAGAACAGGGGACACGCCAGCCAGCCGCACGCCCCAAATGTGGCACACGCACACGCACACGCACCTACCTGCTCCCGCAGGGGCGAGCGCTCCCGGCTCCCACGCGTGCCATGCCCCACGAGGCGGCAGGAGCCCCAAAGCCCTGCCTCGAAGCCACCTGCAGCCCCTCGGAGGTGGCCCCCCCAGGCCCGTGCCACCCCCTTCAAGCCGTGTTTTCCCCTGCCCCGCCGCCCCTAGGCAGCGCTCCCAGCCGCGCAGGCACCCGGGCGGCACAGGCGGGGATGGAGCATCCCGGGCAGGGCGCGCACAGCCGGGGGATTTGCTGCTTTCTCCGCAGCCGCATCACTTGGGGGGGTGTGGGGGAAGAAGGAAATTAAAAAAAAAAAAAAAAAAAAAAAGGGGCAAAAAGGGCCGGATCGGCGTTTAAAAGCCGAGCGCTGCCTTCGCTCCGCTCTCCATCGCTCCCCGGCTCAGCCCCGCTCCGGTGCGGGAGGGAAACGGGGGGGCTGCCCGCGGGGCACGGGCGGGCATGGCACGGCCTCCGGGGGGGCTGCGCGCCCCCGCACAGGCGCGCACACGCGAGGCAGCGGCTGGCCGGGAGCGCGCCCGCAAGCAGCGGCCGTGGGGAATCGTGCGCGCCCCCGGCGCGGTGCAGCTCCTGGGGCGAGCTGCGGGGAGATGCAACAGCTGCGGGGGGGGCTTTAACTCCGGGGGGGGGGGTTTAAATGCAACAGCTCCGGGAGGCAACGCACACGCAGCAGCCCCGGGATCCCACGGGTAAATGCAAGCTGCATGCACAAGGTGTTCAAAAAAAAAATAAGCTGGGTAAAGTGCAGCGCGGTGCGTGCCGCTGCAGCGTTTGCGCATCCCGGACATTTCCACGCACCTCCGAGGGAAATGTGCCCTCGTGTACGCGTGCCAAACGCACGCCTGCCACCACGGATGGAGATCTCGCCTCCAGAAGGAAATAAACTTATTTAAACAGGAGCGACACCGGCTTGGAAACCACCTGAGAAATGACCCAAAGCTCTCCCAGTAAGCGTACGGGATGGCTAGAGGTAAATCATCTCTGCCTACAGCCTCCTGCACAGGCACGCAGCCCACGACTGAGGGGAGTGCCCGGCATCCCTTGCACTCACTGTGGCCGTGGAGGGACAGTCTGTCTCACCCAGCCACAAAATAGCTGCCAAGAAACTCGGGCACATAGGATGTCAGGTGGGAACTGGCTTCCTGGGATGGGGAATCCAACCTCCTGCTGTTCCAGGCAGCCACGTGGCAGGGCCATGCTTAGAAATGTCTCACGGTCCATCCCGGAGGCTGTTCTGGCCCCTGCTTGCTCTGATGATAGAAACCTGTCCTGACACCTACATCTGCTCATGGCCAACACATGTCCACGCATTCCCATGCCAGATGAGTGTGTCCATGGCTCAGGCACATGTGGAGGTTGCAACATCAAAGGAAAACGCTCCGAAAGTTTCACGTGCAGCTGAGCAGACACTGCCTGCACCCCTTCTTCACACAAACACAAGCAGCTGGATGAAGACATTCCCCTGAGCATCAATGCAAACACGCTTGCAGCGGCTCCTGGGAAAGCAGATGCTGGGTTCTGCCAGCACAGGCGTGCACGCTCATGTAACCTCGGATGGGAAACGAATGGCTTTCCTCGTGCGATGTGAGGTATAGAGAAATCACTCTGCCACGCACACCTGGCTGCAAGCAGCACTGTTATTAAATACGTGATGTGATTTCCTGCTGCAGCTCAGGAGTCGCAGCTGTGGACCTGCCTCATCCTCCTAGGTGCTGTAGAAATACAGAAGCAATGTAATTACCCCGTCTCATACTTGCAAACGTTTATGAGGGGTGGGCTCCTTCGAGCCCTTGTATATTTTTATCACTGTTGGGAGAGAAATAACCTCACACAGCTCGAAAGCCAGCAAGGATGGGGCTGCCACCGACCTTCTCACATGCGTATGGTGGCCTCAGGGACTGGACAGCAAAGCCAGCCCCAGGCCTCACACCTAGACAGCACCAAGAAACGCTTTGGTTCCTTAGATAAAAATATACAAGGGCATCAGCCCTGTGGAGAATGATGGGCAGGAAGCTTGTTGCTTCCTCTTCTCCCAAAAAAATGGAAAGCCAAGTGGGAAAACACACGCGCACTCCCCAGAGAGGCAGCAGGGCTTGGAACCAGGTGATGGGATCTTTCCAACCCAAACCATTTCATGGTTCTGTGAGAAACAAGAGCTGAGCAGCTCTGAGGATGCCTCTGGGTGCTCCCTGGACCTTCAGCAGATGTCTCTTCCCAGTGGGTTAAATGTACAAGCTATTTGCTTACCTGAGATGAGAGGAGAAGGAAGCTTCTTAGGGAAACTACAGACTCTGCTTTCCTTGCCTTGATCATTTTCAGGGGTTATGACTGTGGGTTGCTTTCCTCCAAGCTCATTTAAAGCTAAAAAATGAAGGAACAAGAACTTGCTTCAGCCTTTTTTCTTTTTTCTTTTTTTAAAAACTTCTCCAAGAAATACTTTCTGATCTTGTAGGGCGTTGAAGCTGGAGAACAGGTCTCCAACTCCAAATCAATGTGGGATGTGCTCCCAGCTGAGGTCCTCCAGGACCATCTCTTAAATCAGGCAGGACAGAAGAGCACCAAGACACAGACACTAGCACCCAGTGGTGGGGGCCACTTGGGTCCTCCCTCTGATCCAAAGCCGGACCCACAAAGCTTATTCATCCCATGGCAGATGATCAACCAGCAGGTAGGGGAGCTCGCCCCCGTGCTTATTTTGCAGAGGCTCTGTCCTTGTCAGCAGCCCTGAAAAGGCTCTGTTGTTTGTTACTTCACAAGGAAAAAAAAAAAAAAAAAGAAATAAAAAAAAAAAAAGAAAAATCCTTCACCGGGAAAAAAAAAAAAAAAAACACTAAAGTACGTCACAGATACTTTAGTGGAAGTCAGCTGCAGAGGTGCTCCGCTCCCTGGCCAGCACTACAGGAGAATATTCACCTCCTAATTCTTCTGTGCCAATGCCACCGAGACCACCACCCTCTGCCCCCTTAACAGGGCTGGAAACAGCCCCAAGAATCGCCCTGGGGGAATTTCTGCCCACGTTTCTGCCCAGCTGCTGCTGTGTTGGGCTGCTACACCCCATAAAACCGGAGCTCCTGTTGGGGTGAACAAGGGAGCTGACCCTATTAGAGCAATTCCCCGGTGTGATGCCAACATATGCCGGGGAGCTGTAAAATCCCAGAACAGCCTAGAATGTGGGAGTCAGGAAGGTGACAACAAAACTCATGCTTTAACCCCCTGCTGCCAGGCTGGGGGACACCCGAGCTGATGTTCAGCATCCCCCATCTCCGGGCGGTGTGCGTGGGGAAGGATTGTAGGGCCAGCTGATCCTCCCTTCTCCCTCTCTGCCTCTTCCCCTTTCCATCTCTCTGTGCCCCCCCAGGGGTGCAAGAGGGTCCCTCGGCTGGGGAAAGAGGTCCCCAGGAGGAGGCTGGGCTCTGCCCTCGCTGCAGTCACCATCTCTCCCCCGATCTCTACTGCGGTGAGAAGTGACAGATTGATTTTACAGCTCCGCTTGGAGCCGGCCGCTGGCCCTGGGCTGCGGATGAATCAGCTTTCTCTGGGCCTTGGCTTTTATTTCATTATTTCCCTGCAACTTCCTCGCAGGCAGCGAAAGAGAGAGCGAGGGGGAGAGACACCAAGCTGGCAGATTTCCTTCCCTGCTCGTGGAGCAGGGAGGGGAGGGATGGTTTTGGGGAGACTGACAGCTGTCAGCTACAAAGGCAGGAGTTCCTACAAAGGCACAAGTTTCTCCATCGGTTCCTGTGCCGGTGGGGCAGTTCAAGCCCTCAAAGGCTCCACTGGCAGAAACCAGGCTGGAAAAACCAGTGTCCCAAGGAAGAAACGCAAAGCGCAACAAACACGTTTGTTTCTACATCCCCGGACATCGTGTCACTGGCTGCCCCAGTCCCACACGTATCCTTTCTCTCTCCACCTGCCTCTGAGCAAGGATCAGAGAGCAGCCTTGAAGACGCTCGAAGCGTCAGAAGGCAAGGGCCTTTTCGTCTCGAAAGATCAAGGGGTGGGAGGGGAAAGGGGAGGGGAGGGAAGATGGGGAAAGCCGGAGCCAGGTTTCCCAGAGGTCTGCCCCAGCAAAGTCCATCTCATCCACTTTGAGTAATCTTTTAATCTCTTGGGTTTTAATCTCTCACAGCAAGAACGAGACACAACATTGCGAGGAGCAGAAATCCCAGTGGGAAGGGAGCTGGGGGTGATGAAGGAGACAAAAAGGTCGCTTGTTTCTAGGTCTTCTGCACTGTTCCATTTCTCCATTTCTCTCTCCCCCTCTTCCTATTTTTTTTTTCCTCTCTGCTTACAGCAATAATCTAAATAGTGACCTGGCCAGCACAGAAAAATGCAGGGAGCCTGGAGAAAGGGCAGTGCCATGGGCTCGTGCAGGGCAGGTCAAACCCTCCCGTGGCGACCACCTGCAGGGCATGGAGGCACGAGGCTCAGCACCCCACAAAAAGCTCTTTCAGAGCCAGAGATGAACGCTACCAGCTAGGTCTGTCCTTGACCCAGCCGGGGTGCCCCAAAGAAGCCAACTCACCCCTCGGTGGGAGAGGAGGGATGGCTTACAGGAGGACCAGGGGGGAACCGGTGGCACCGATCAGCTCGTCCTTGTCTCAGCTTCCCCATCTGTCCAATCCCGTGGATAATAATCCCCACCTCGGAGGGTGATGGTGCGAGGTTAATGAATTAGTGTTCGCCAAGGCTTCAGATAAAAGGCGAAGGATTATTCCTGTTGTTCTGCATGGAAACTGCTCCTAACGAGCACTTCCCACCTCCTCCCTCCCGCGAGCCTGGGGGATCGTCTGACACAGATCCAGCCACACAGGATTTCCCCCAGAGATGGGATTACAGGGAGAGGAGCAGAGAGGGCTGCCGGAGAGACAGTAAGAAGGGGAGGACAAATTGGGGGCACTCCAGCAGCCAGCAGCCCACGCCGGGCTGTGGGGCCAGGAGCACTCGCTCTCTGACCAGCAGTGACAGCTCCATCCCACTCCCACCGAAATTCATCAGGAAACGGTCTGCTGACTTCTGACCACAGCAAGCCAGCCCCTCCTCTTGACTTTCCACGGCTATTGACTGACCCGAGATACTTGCACAAGACGCATTTGCTTTAAGGGAAGCTCAGTCCCGAAAGGAGATTTCTGTGCTGCTGGCTTGGGGCAAGGGGAGAAAAAGCAACCCAGAAACGCGCTCCTTCCACAAGCAGGGGAAGAGGCTGGCTGGGAGAAGATTTCGGTGTCTTAAATCTTGTGCATGATCTTTTCCAGGCTGGAGACGGGAACTAAATCCGAGCAGGAGTCTTAACTTTATTGTGTATCTCTGCCTTATACACAAGCATAACCTCAAGAGAGCAAAGCCCTCCCTAACTCGCCTGCTATAAATACACTGAACCACTTAAAATGGCTACATTAAAAGAGAGCTGGTAATTTGATAGTGGTCTCCACTTAATTAGATTAGGCTCTTCTTGAACTCGAGGGCTGCAGGCTGCTGATCCGGCTTTCTTTTTCAGTATTACCCTGTCGTCTGCCATGCTGATGTGGCCATCGATCCTCCTGCCGTGCTTCGTCCTCAAGGGATGCTGAAAGGGGGGGACCAAGAGCTGTTGTCAGGCAAGGACCAAGCAGAGCACTTAAATTTGTGTCCCTACCCCTGCATGAAGTGCCACCTTGATGGAGCAGGGCAAAGCTTAGGGGCAGCTGGGATCGGGAAATGCCACTGGGATGAGCTTTCCGCGGAGCCAACAGCTCCTGTTCACTGGTCAAGCGATGTTCGTGGCCTTCCTTGCCACGTGCAAACTCTTTCACCTTCACTTTCCACAATTTGTGTGTCTATAGCTCGAGGAAAAGCTGTGCTATCATGTCTGGGGTAAAAGGCAGCCCCTCCACGCTGCAACGTGTGGGCATTTGCGCCTGAGCTAGGCAAATAGCCAACAACACGGTGAGTCTCCCTAGCAAGGAAGAGCAAGGGACCAGAAGACAGCACTGCTTTGGTTTGTCCTCAGGAGACTAGAGCAGATGTTAACAAGACACAAACACAGCCAGAAGCTTTTTCAAGGTACCTTGTTTTCACGATTCCTCCCTTGGAGAGAGGTGACCTGTTTGTAGGTCACTGGGGCTAGCTGTCGGAGGCTGTAGCTTGAGCATCGCTGGGAAGAAGTCACCTGGAAGGGAGAGGTGAGCTTGTTGTGGTCCTGGGGCAGGGGATGGACCTGGCAAGCTCTTGAGGGACATGTCAAACCTCCCCAGAAACGCAGGGAGCCAGCCAGTACCTTTAGTAGGAGTCCCATGCTGCTCTCCCTGGAGCCTGGTCCAGTCCTCACTCGAACCCAGGCTAATTGTGGCACTGCTCTCAAGCTGCCCGGTTGGGTTGACACCTTTCCCACCCAGCTCCTTCGGTCCCTGCTCAGTGACCTTTATTCTGACCCTGTCCTGCACGAGATGCCCCCTCCACCCAGCCTGGAGAACTACAACCCCCAGACCTCGTCCTCTCCACCAACAATGGAGGAAGTTGGCTTTAATGACAGACAATTTGCCATTCAATATGTTTTTAATTAATACTAAAATCTGTGTCAGGTTGTTTTGTTGTTGTTTTTGGTTTACCAAAAAAAAAAAAAAAATCCTCTCTCTCTTTGTTATTTATTCCTTTCGATTTTTTATTTTACCTCGTTAATGTAGTGGTGATTTAGATGCAGTTTCCTCTCTCTGCTGCACTTAATGAGTCGTCAGCTTTATTCACTCTCACCCGCATCCTCATGGGAGCATGCTTTGATTTTCTAGTGGGTGCATGAAAACACAGATTAAAGCAATTAGACAGAAATAATCTTAGGGAAAGGGGAGAGAGATCCAGAGCGCCTAATTATACCATTTTAATCAAGACACAATTATGCAGAGACTTTTATAGATTATAAATTAACCAAACTCCAAAGGCAGAAAAAATATCATTTTAAATATGGTTCATTATGCTTGTTGTTTCTGCCTTGTGATCTCTCCCAAACTGGACTTCAGGGTTCATTTGGAAAAAGTTCTGGACGGAGTTTGGCAGAAATGGAAGAGAAACAGGCACGGGAGACCCTACCTGCTAGGACCGGGATCTGGCAGTGGTGTCTGGGGGAGGGCAGGGAGCCACGTCTGAGTTTCACACTCACTGATCTCACCTGTCTTTCCCAAAAAAAGCACATCTGCCCGTGGGCCAGGCTTGGCAGATCTCCAGCTGCCTGCATGGCCAGGTAAGGGGGACCCCATGGAGACGTCTGGGTTTCGCTTTGCCCTAATGGACTGTGCCAAACCGGCGGTGAAGGACTGTGGGTACTGTAGTCTGAGAAGCAATTTCCCGAGCTGCAAACATCCCAATTAAAAACACAGTGAGTGGGCAAACAGAGCACATCAGGCTGGATGTGTTTTCTTCGGAACCCTGGAGGAACTTCAGCCAGCTGCTCCCGATTTATCGCTGCTCCAGATTTATTGCAGCACGGCAGCGAGGCGCTCAGGCTCTCCGAGCACGTAGGAAGGTGCTCAGCTCCTGTCGCCTCTGCAGAGGAGCCGGGAGACCACCCCCCCCCCCACCCTCACCATCCCCCAAAATCTCCAGGGAATCCCGGGTTCCCACGTAGCTTCTGCCAGGCACCTCACCTCCCTCGCAAGGATGCTTGGGCTTCACCAGACCCCTCTCTTCATTGCTGTGGCCGCCCCACACCACAAGCAAAAGAGCCACATCGCACCCATGGTCTCCGAGGGAGTGGAAAACCCATGGGGAGCAGGGGGGTCCCTGGGACATGTCCCCTTTGCAGCCTCCTCACCCATTTCCCTTTCCCCTTCCAGTACTGACGGGCACAGGGCTGCAGGCTTGCACGTTGATCCCATTTGCTTCTTACACCCAGAGCAAAGCTGAGGTGGGCTACAGGGCTTTGGGGCTGGCCCCATTCCCCGGCCCCAGGGCTGTGTCCAGTGGGCAAGCGGCAGTATCGGAGTGCCCTCTGCTGGTCCCATTTCTGGACTGGCTGGACTGTCCAAGCCTTCCACATCCCCAACCTCACTTATGCACATCCTCGCCGCTTCAGATGACTTTCCCCGGTGCTGGAGCAAAGCATCCCGGCCATTCACCCGCTGCAACGTGCATGCCTTCATTCTTCACCCTGAATTCTCCTCCAGAGCTCCCCTGGAGATCTCCCCGTGTTTTGGCGACCCCAATCTGCCGCACGAAACGGGCAGGGGAGGCTGGGCTCGTCCCACAGGATGGCCACGCGCAGACCTGCCTCTGGGGTCTCAGGTTGTGCTAAAAAACCTCCTAGGACTACACAGGCAGAGCAGGGGTCTGAAGTGCCTGTGGGTCTGTGCTGATTTACACCAGCAGAAAACCTGGCACGCTCTCTCTCTGGTCTCCAGAGCTACAGAGGTGACCTTCTCTTGCTATCAGCATATAGGAGAAGGAGGGAGAGATTACAATCCGAGGAGTTCAGGGCCCTCTGTGGAGCTGGTCACTTTGTGCCTTGGTATCGAAGCCATTCAAGCAGGATAACACTGACCTGACAGACGAGACGGGAGCTAATTAGCAGTTCTCTCTCCAAATTCCTTCCCAGCTCCGGCGCTGCAGAAATGCTGAGTCCCGGGTCTGGTTACCCCCTAGAGAGATGGTTAGCTGGGAACGGGTGGTGGAAACTGGGTTACCCGGGGAGGTGGCATGGGTTTGAGGCTGGGGTGCCGTGCTGAGGTTTTGGGGAACAAAAGAGGGAGAGGTGCAGCGAGGTCCCAGGCGCAGGGAGTGCCAGGGGGTCTGGAGGAGCTGAAGGGATCTCCAGGTGAGTCCTGGAGGAGGGTCCCTGAGAAGAAAATTATTCTCGTGTGTCACGGGTAGGCAGCTGAGTCTGGTGAGGCTACTTGTAAATATTACGAAATAGCAACAACAGCAACAAAAACGCACACAAAACAAACAAAAAGAAAAGGGAAAGAAAAAGCCACACACACGCACATAGGCAGGGGAAGGAATTTGTTTTTAAAAGAGCAAACAAAGGTGTTCTGCAGCCTCAGCAAGTGGAACCATGCTGTGAACTGCCCTGGAAGAAGACACGGAAATTGCTTAGATATGCAGTCTGACAAAAAAAGCTTCCACATGGGCCTGGCACATGGTGTAGCCACCCTCACTGGGGCTGCTTCTGGTCCTGAAATTCAGCTGTCTGCCAGGGAAGGAGCTAGGAAATAGCGTTCTTCCCTGGCCTTGCTGAGTGTAACGCATGAAAGTAAACTGATGGCATCAAACGTGGAGCGAGAACTGGGCTTTCCATCCCCTCAGCTTTTCCCCAGACCCTGCTGAAACCACTGCCCTCTCTCCCCTTCCCTCAGCCATCTAAATGTTGGACCCCAAACAGCGTTGAGCCATCCTCTGCTCCTATTAACCCAAAACGTTGGAAGAATCACAGGCCAGAAAAGGCTTTGTCTGGTTAAAAACGAAATGTCGCTTTACAGAGGACAACTCCAGCCTGACAGAAAGCCCCTTGCCCCTTCCAAACAGTTTGTGAGCTCTTCTGGGTGATGTAGTGCAGCTTGGAGAGGGACCAAGGTGGAACACAACTGCTGTTCTTCCAGACCCTTCTACAAAATCCCAACTTGCTGTAGTCCTTTTACCCTGTCCAGTTTTAAAAGGCAACAAAACAAGTGAAAGATGATCAAAAACTCCTTCCTTTCTCCTCCCTACTGGAACCCAGATGCTTACGGTGCTGGCTTGGATCCCATCCTCCATGCTACCCTGGCTAAATCCCAAGCAAAGCGGTGTCAGGCTGGGAGTTCCCTGAGATCCTGTAAATTAAAATGGCTTTCTGCAGTTGAAATTGATATCCCTTTATCCCAGATTGGATCGCTTCCAAGTATCACAGAAGTCCTCGGCAGATTTCTTCCCCTTTAGGTACCAGATCCTACCAAAAAACCTCAATGCACGTTATTGGTGTCCTGCAGCAAAGTGTTGGGGACCTTCACTGGGGAGATCTCAGGGACACACCAGCCTGCAAAGCTCCCAGGGAGAAGCCACCCAGACTGGACTCTTAGGACAAGAGCAGAGAGATGGAAATCTGCACTGGGTTAGTGGACTGCATCTCTCTGCAAGCTCCCTCTTCCCTCCAGGCCTTCTGCCCCGTTCCCATGTTGGTGGGCACAGACCGTGATGGAAACGAAGACCAGAGTTCTTCTGAGACATGGGAACTGCTTTTATGAGAGTCCTACACCATCCAACCACCCATCAGCCAGTGATTCCAGCTGCCTTTATCTTTAATTCCTTCACTGTCATGGTTTTTTGCGTCCACCACCCTAAAAGTTCCTCCTTACATCAGCTGGAAGGCAAGGGGAAGGCTGTGAACCAGTTACGTGCCCTGCAGAGGATCCCAAGTTTTCCCTCAGCTGTAACAGGGTTCCCCAAAAATAAGCACCAAAAATACACAGGTATTTTGAGCTTAATCTCAACACGCAGAACTCCATGGCACAGCCAGCTCTCTGATACACTCCCAGCGTTGTGGAAATGAGCACAGAGAAACCAACAGGAGAGGGAGTGGAAAAATAATCACAATAAAAAGAGAGGAAATCAGTTGAATACATACATTCGAGGGCAGCGGAGACATGAAGAGTACTGTGGAGATGCAGAGCAGGGAAAAAGAGAGCAGATGAAATGATATTCACTGAGAGCTGGCTATGGGAAAGGAAAGGGGAGGGAGAAATACAGAGGGAAGGGCACAGATGCAAGGAAAGAGAACACAGGGCAGAAAGAGAAGGGGGAAGTCAGAGAGGGAGAAGGGGAGGGATCTGGAGGGATTGCTTGATGTCAAATCTGATAGAAAAGAGGATTTATCTGCAAAAAATAACCCAGATCTAAGCTACGGTTTCAGAGCAGCTGCACACAGAGCTGTAGCGCCGTGCGCTCGTTCTGAAGCGAGGAGCAAAAAAAAAAAATAAACCAAGGGGGCTGGTGCAGGTTGCGAGCCAAGGCAGAGCCGTGCCACACCAGGAGGCTGCCCACCAGCCTGGGCCAAAATCAGGAGAAGGAGAGGGAAGGGAAGGCAGGGGAAGGGAAGATGAGGTGAGGTAGGGGAGGACAAGGCAAGGCAGGAGCAGGCGAGGTGGAGCAGACCCGACCCTGTCCATGGTGCTGAGCTGGGGGCTGGCTCCGTCCCAGGGGCCACGGAATCCCAGGAATGAGCCGAGCACAGAGGAAAAAAACATGTTATCAAGAAAAACATAAAAAGTATTTTTCCTCTTCCTCGCTCTGGCCAATAATTTTGGGTCTGGGCTTGTTAAGGGCAGGGCTGGGTGAGTGGGGGTGAAGCGTAAGGACCAGCCATCCTATTGTCCATTTGGTGAGGAGGTTTCTCTCCGTGGCCTTGAGGTTTACAAAGGGTTTAGCCTGAAAAGTGATCATGAAACCTGTTTATTCCAAAATCAACCCGGTAACAACCTGGTTTTCCAATGCGACACCAATAGTCTGTACCAGAACAGCGTGTTTTTGGTTGGAAGAACATCTGTCAGAAGGTTTGTAAGATATCTGGCCCTGCTGCAGCCCCTTGTGTCACCAGACTAATAACAACAAAACCATTTCTTTTCTCCTGGTTTTGGCTGGATAGGGTTAATTTTCTTCGTAGAGGCCCACACAACGCCGTGTTTTGGATCTTTAATGAAAACAGTGCTGATAACACACCAATATTTTTAGTTATTGTGGAGCAGTGATTGCACAGAGCCAAGAGCTCTGCTGCTGCTTCCACTGCCCTGCAAGTGAGGAGGCTGGGGGTGCACGAAGAGCTGGGAGGGAAAAGGACCAGGGGAGCTGACCCAACCTGGCCAAAGGGTTATTCTGGACCGTATGGCACCGTGCTCAGCAATAAAAGCTGGGGCAAAGAAGGAGGAATGGGAGGGACATTGGGAATGATGGTGTTTGTCTTCCCAAAAAAACATTACATGTGCTGAGTCCTGCTTTCCTGGAGGTGGCTGAGCACTGCCCAACACTTGCCTTGTAGTGGGAGGATGTGTTTCTTCCTGCCACAACTCTATGGCAGCAAGCACAGTGCCATAATCCCCCTTCTCCTGCACCTTGGAAGGCAAAATGCTGGGTCCAACTCCTGTCATCAAAGTGAACCAGGGAGCCTCTATCCCACATTTCACAGGGATGTGCAAGCCGTCCCCATTCGGGGGGATGCTTAAAGCAAGGGAAACGCACCAGGAGGAGTCAGATAATCCCAGCATGGTCCCAGGCCAGCCAGGATGAGCCATGAGCCTCGTGGCATCCCCCCAGGCTCAGGTCTGCTTGGCTGTGCAGTGCCCAGCAGCCGGCTGGCTGAGCAGCCGCCCCTCTCCTGCGGGCCAGCACCGCGTATGTAAGTCGGAACATTATTTTCCAGTTCTAGGAAATTGGATTAAGGGTCAGAGAATCCCGACTGTTATTTACCTTTGATTAAAACCAGCCCTCCTCCTCCCTCCTGGGCTGGAGAGGCCAGCGTTGCTGTTATTTACTCTGCTGCCAAACCTGGAGTTCAATCCCTGCCCTGCGGCACTCAATAAAAGCCAAGGCAGAGGCAGGGGGGTGTGCGGCAGGCGGGCAGGGGGGGGCTGTGTGGGTGGAAGGGGAGCGATTATCCAGGCCACTAAGTTCAGGTTGTTTCTTTGGCAGGCAGGCTCTGCCTCAGCTTCACCCAGGGCCAGGGGTGCTGGCGGTGCCTGCCCTGCTTGCCCCCGTGCATCTCTCCTGGTCCTCTCCCCTCGCCGCCCTCCTGCTCTCGCACAGCTCCTCATTTTCCTTTACCTCCTTCTCTCCCTCATCCTCCACCTTCATTTTCCTCTCCCCGCTCCCCAGAGCTCTTCCTCACCTCCCTGCCTCCCTTTTCCTCTCCCCCTTCCCACCCTCTCCCCCCCACCTCCACTTTTCATTCCCCTCCTTTCCCTTTCCCCCCCCCAACCCTCCGAGCCCGCTATTCCAGGACAATAGAGCAGATGGCAGGCTGTTTGTTTTAGATGTCCCTTTGGAAAAGCAGCTCAGCTGTTGAATCTGCCACTTTTTCTAAAAACAGACACCGGCCAACATTAGCTGGATGCTGGGAAAAAAAGAAAAAAAAAAAAAAAAAAAGAAAAAAAGGAGGGGGCCCTGCTCCCCCTACCAACTGCTCCGAGACCTTGTCTGCCTGCACCCCATTGCAGGTATTTGGGATGCTGGTCTCTGAGATCTTGGGGAGGAGTTTTCTCTGCCCAGCATACAAAGAAAAAACACCACAAATGGAGAGAGTTTGGCCAGCCTCCGCAATCAGCCTCGCTCCAGCCAAAGCTCATTGCAATGTGGGAGAGGTGGGGTGGTGACTAAGGGCCAGGGTCTTTTTTTTGCCTTTTTCTTTCCAGTTTTCCCCGCTTTTCATTGAAC
Organism: Anas acuta; assembly: GCF_963932015.1. Lineage (NCBI taxonomy): Eukaryota > Metazoa > Chordata > Aves > Anseriformes > Anatidae > Anas > Anas acuta. Next base: position 150,803,158 of record NC_088979.1, read on the forward strand.
CTCTAGCTCTCAAGGGACCAATCCTCAGGCCAGCATTCAACACTTGCCATGGAGAGGACATAGATTTCCTCCCCGTGTGCTTATCTTCAGCTCCTTCATGGCATTTTTGGATGGAGAGGGACCTTTGTCCTCGATCCCTGCTCCTCCCTATCCCAAACACCATCTCGTCACCCCTGCTCTGCTGTGGCAATACTGTCCCATCGGTCCCCTAAGCCTTCCCCACCACATCTCTGCTTCTACAGGCTTAGGGCAGCCCTGTTTCTCTCTCTGTCCATCACCAAGAACAAGCTGGCCTTGGCTCGTGACCAGGGCTGTTGGATTCTCTGCAAAACAACAGAGATTTTGTGGCATTTTCTCCACGGGATGCACTGCAGCCAAAGGCACCAGCTGCAGGTTCTCCCTTTGCCCCTCTCCTGGGGGTGGCATGGGGAAAGCAAGGTTTCAGCACAACAGCATCCTCTCCCCATCCAATTTCCCTCTGCTGTTCCACTTCTTTTTCTTATGTTGGAGAAAATCCACACTGTCTTCTCTTCAAGCAGCGGCGGAAGGGTCAGGGCCATCAGATCCACACACAAAGCACTCTTTTTAATTTGTTCTCCAAGTTCACCGTGAATCAGATGCAGCTACCAGCAAAAAAACAAGGGAGGCTTGACCGAGGAGCAGTCAGACACAACATCTGAAGAGGCTCCTTAGCCTTGCAAAATCCTGGAAGGCAATTTGAACACGAGAGATAGGCAAGCAGCCCGTTCTCGGGGTCTGTAATTAATCACACGCAGTTCAAACCGGGAGACAGATGAGTTCCCGGCTTTCTTGGAGTCCAAGCTGGATCAAAGAAGAGCGACAAAAAGCCCAGGCTGTCAAGGAACAGCCTCCAGGAGGCAACGCCAGCTGAGCCACAGCGGCTCGGCCCTCCTAGTGCAAGCAGCACCCTAGGAAACAGAGATTGTCCCCGCCGTGCTCCCTCCTGGAGACTTCAATCTTTGACTCACGGGTACTTTGGGGCAGAGGGATTTTACCAGCTTAGACAGAGCCTACCTCTCCTCACCGTGAGTCTCGGTGCCTCTAAGCAATGCAAAGCAGTGAGTGACACCTCGCCCTGCAGCAGCGAGTCCCGGGGTTGAGTTGCACGTGGAGCCCACTGTTCATGGAGGACAATAAAGGAAAGAGTGAGCCGTAGAGCACAGACATGGGAGTTTTGTCACTATGGATACAGAAACGGGAGATCAAAGCATTTTTTTTCAGGTTCAGCTGAGAAACGGGACCCAATCGCCTCGCTGTAAACACAAAATTAGGGCCCGGGAGTCAAAAACAGGTGTGCAGAGCCCTGGTGGCCAGCGGTGCAAAAGGACAAGGCAGCCGTCTTGTGGGGTTGTTCGGGGAAAACAAAAGACATAAATGAGTGAAAAATGCTGTTGATCCCACCCCGGGACTGCCTGAAGAGCCTTCGTTGTAAGTACAGGCACAGGGAGACTCAAAATTAAAAGGCCAAATCCTCTGCAAGGAATTGAGTATAAATGGCAGGTGAAAGCACGTCAGCTTCTCATAAATAAACAAAGAAAAAGAAGAAAGAGAAGAGGTTTGGGGCCAACCAAACCAACCTGGGGGAGCAGGACCCCCTTTTCCCACTCTTGCTGAGCACCTCCCAGATCAGCACTTTCAACGCACAGCTTCCATTCCCATTCCATCTCCAAGGCTTCTCTTGGTGGCTCCATCCCTTCCAGTCTTTCCCCATGCCCATTTCTCACCTTTTGGCTTTTGTTCAACAAACTGTTAGTCTTTTGGAGGCTGCATCTTCAGCAAAAGAGGCCTGGGGAGAGAGCTGTGGCTGCAGCCTGGGTACAAGCCTGGTACATCTCGGAGAGGCACAGAAATGTGTTTTCCTTCGGCAGCAGAGCTGTTAAGAGGAGTTGGCACCAGCGAGAGAAGCATTGTCTAGCATTGCTATTCTTCTCTCTCTCCCCTTCAAGCCTTTAACAACAACGGCAGTTTCCCACCTATTTCAACTAACTTCTCTTTTCCCCCTGAAGAAAGGAGAGTCATTAGCATTTTTTACACTGTCAAATAGGGGTTCCCTTATAAAAATTATTCACAGCTAAGGGGAAAGCATTAAAAAAAAAAGGGCATTGTTAACATGAAAGCCTCACTTAATACTTTACATTTCAAATACTGTAACTAGTTTTTTTTTTCCCCTCCTTCCCCTTTCTCTGAATCTTCCGTACACAGCTTAAACATCATTAATAGCATTCGTTGCTATGGTGTTGGGCAGGCTGAGGTCTCTCTACTTGAAATCCTGAACTACACTTAATGCTGTACAACAGCTGGGTCAAGCCAACACCTTTGACTTTGACCCCTTTTTTTTTTTTCCCCAGTAAAATCAAAAGACCACTTCTCCATCCCTGTTAGTTCTTGGGATATATATATATATTTTGTACTGCAACGAGAAATGGGAATGTGAGAGAGGGAAAGAAAAAAAAAAGGAAAGACAAAAAGAAAAACACAACATTTTAATTGGCTCAATGGAGCCTTTCCAAAAACTTTGACTGTTACATCAGAAAATCATGAAGGAGAATAAAAAAAGACCGTCCCCTGAAAAGTTTCACAGAAGATTGTTTCTCATTTTCCCAAGCAGCTAAACATTTTAATAAACTAGGAAAATGAGACTGTAAAACCACAACATCTGACAGCAAGCCCCAGGGGCAGGAACCATTCCTGAAACTAATTTTAACTCAGGTTTTAACGTTGATCAGATTTCAAGAGGAGAATGTCCCCTTAAGCTGTCTCTCTGTTCTTAGAGAAACCCTGGGTGGGTTTTGCTTTTTTTTTCGCCAACTCTGAGAAACAAATTTTCTTTGCAGCACGTTGTCGTCACAGGCATAGCAGGACTTTTCTGTCAGTTGTTTCTCTACAGCCCAAGAGATGTCCTGCCCCAGACAGATTCTCGTCTCTTCTCAGTTTCGTTCTGAGACCTTTCCCGCAGAAGTGGCACGGCTCCAGCAGCAAAGCCTGGTCTTAAACCCATCCCCATGTGGCTGCTCAAGGACCCAACCCGTTTAACATCTGATCTTCAGCCATGCAGAAGGCACCGAGCCAATTCAGAACAGCTGAGGCCAGGATCCAATGCAAGCTTCCAGTTTCTTCCCAGGGAAGCGAGTGTGCTGGACCAGCTTCTCCTTCCCCAGGCACCCGAATCTCATTGTGTTTTAACCACCATCAGGGCATCTACAGATAGGGCTGGCATTTTAATGCCATGACTCAATTAACAACACAGTTGTGAACTTGAATGGGCAAAAAACAAAACATCCAAGTAGTGTAGGTTTCTTGAAGACTCCCATTTCTTCTCATGGAAACATTTTTTGTCTTCTGGATAAGCTCAAACAAAATCATTCGCCCTTTGGGCAGGACTTCTTTATGCTGCAGCTTCCTTCTAAAACCTGGCTTGTCTCTATTTTGAGCTCCATTTCACGTCGCTGTGTGAGCCCAGTGCTTTGCAGTTTTCCAGGAATGGTCAATGGCATCAAGTAGCCCCTGCCCCTGCTCAGCATGATTCTCCAGTTCAAAGGCACGTTGTGCAGGAGCAGAAAGCAGAGCTCTCTGCTGCTTCACAAGCTGCCTAATGCCCGCAAGAATGACCGGGCTGGAAAACAGCTCCGCAAACGCCTGCTTTCTTCTTCGCCAGTAATTAAAGTGCTCATTTATTTCTAGGTCCCTCCTTGCTGAGGTAGAAGGTATTTCTGATGCCTTACCTTTACGTTTTGTGCGTGCTGTGTAGGGGATGCTGTTGTTTGGGGGGTGAGGGTGGGACGGGGTGACAGGGTGACCCGTTTTTTGCATGGTAGAGGCACAGCGAGAGTCCCCCTTGGCTCCTCCAGCCCACCAGCAGGCTTAGTCAGATCAGCAGCATCAAAGCCGAGCAGCTCTTTGGAGAAAGGGCATTTGTTCTTTCATCCAGAGATTACAGGAATCTCTCGCAGATCCCAGCAGCCTGTTTTGAAACACTCTTTAAAGAGAAATACCTGTTTGTGGTGCCACCTGCCATCTAAAGCAGTCTCTTCGCCCTCCAGCTTTCCTTGCAACGCTCTCCCCCAGACATTTATCCGTGTGTCCAAGGACAAAATGGTGCCAAAGTTCATTCCCCATCGAGCAGAATTGCCCAGCTTTTGTGGCAGAGATGAGGGCTCCCCGTAAATGTGCCAGAGAGCTTGTAACCTATTTGGGCCGGCTCCTTCTCCCTGTTGCGCTCAGCAGGGACAGCAGGAAGGCAGAAAGCAGCTCTTAGTATCTGGAGGAAAGAAATGCAGAGATAAAAAGCTCTTTGCCCTGCTGTTTCCATTCCTTCATGACTTAATTTTTTTTTCGGTCGGGGCACAGAGAAGATTATAAAGCTGTAACCTCTAATCCGCTCCTGAGCACTCCTTCTCCATCTCTTCCTTTCTCCTCTCTTTCAGCCAGTTCTAATCCTCTGTGTCTCCTCTCTCACAGGTAGGAATTGGAGTCTAATCTCAGACGACAGGTTGGTAATTAGAGCAAAAGATTATCCTGACCCCATATCAGGAAGGTAAAAAGAGAGGAATAATGCAGGGCCATCCAAGATCAAGCCTTCAATGTTCAGTAAAGGAACCATCCTCATTTCTGCCTGTCCTACTGTCTTCCCCATTCTGCATCCTCTCCCTTGTCCTAGCCAAGGGGGATTCCTGATTTCTTTCTGCCCGTCTCCCCTCAGCCAGACAGGAACTGTGTTTTTCCAGCACTCATTCAGCACAGAAATGGTCACATTTTCCATTTCTGAAGGGAGGGCAGAGTCAGAGTTTAACTAGGCAGAGATTTGGCCAAGGGGCTGTGGCTAGGAAAAGTGCGAAATGGAGAAAGCACAAGCAGGTACGGAGGAAGGAAGCCTGCTCAGAGAGGCTGGAGCCAACGTATGCTGTCAGCAAACCCCAGCCTGGCACTGGGTACCCCGACCCAGGGCTTTTATAGTCCAGCAAGATGAATCCACAGCAAGGAGCGGCCGTGCCCATCTCCACCCAGTCCTTGTTCTGCTTTGGCACTGATCTCTCTTGTCCCATATCACCGGTACTCAGCAAGGACCCAAGACTGCCACAGCAAAGGGGAAGTTGGGAGCACTGAGCTTCTTCCGTGTCTCACCCCCTACAAGCACAAGACCAGCAGGACCCACTGCAGCTGAGGCTTGGGCTCACCAGCCAGCAGCCTGCAGGCACCAGGAGGTGTCAGGGTAGAGGTGGCAGTGGAGCGATCGAAACCTGCTGGGGAAAGAGTGAAGGAGGATCAGGAGGCAGTTTTTACTGCAGGGCAAAGCTAGAGAATGAAAGACTTCTCCCTCGTGCCACATCCCACCCACACCAGATGCTGTCCCTGCATTACAGTGCCCCAGGACTGGCTGTTCATCTTACAATGTCTTGTCTTGGCACAGCGGGGCAGCCAAACCTTCCTCCAACACCTCAGTCCTGCCCTGGACCATGTAGCCCAAGCCCATGGATCACCAGCCCCCACTGCATGGTTCTCTGGATGCTCTTTTCATTGCCCGGTGGCTTCCTACCCCTGCTATCTCCAGCCACAAACTTCTTACCCATGCTCTGCAAATAGCAGCTTTAGGTTTATTCACTCAAACCAGAGAAAGTAAATCAAAGAGCGCTTTTGTTTGCGGTCATCCTGAAGTAAACCTTTTTCTTTTCTCCCTTCAATTTCCTCAGCAAAGCAAAGTAAAATAAAGCACAATTTCCTCTCCTGAGTTTAGAGGAACATTTCAGTTCCTGTCCCAGAGGTAAAAGGTTAGCTTGTTCATTCTCAGTGTGAAATAAATGGTAAAACTTTTGGCTCGGTAACTGTCCAAATAAAATGTTACGACGCTTCTTTTCTTTCCATTCACCCGATAGGGTTTTCAAAGTTTGAAAGTGTTCACAAACATCTTAATGCTGGTGTGCTCCTCACCCGATAAGCCATGTGACTGCAAGTTTTCTGCCCCTCACTCTAGACCTCCTGCACCCCATTTAGCTGCCTCCCCTTCCCAGCCTATTTTCTGACAGCTCAAACCACGGAGTGGCCCAGATCACTCAAGCCCCGTACCTTGAGGGATCTTCCTGCGGTGAGAAGGGACCACTGAGCTCGATAACGTTGAGCTTGTTCTCGAAGACACCATAGCTGAGTGTGACCTGCAAAGAGGGGTGGGGAGAAAGGAGCAGGGAGGGTGAGGAGGTGAGCTCAGGAGCAAGGAACTTGTTTTGGGTAACAAAAGCTTGTGTTCTTTTTCCTTCTCTGCTGGCTTGGTCTCTGCCTTCCACCTCTCCTCTCCTCCTGCCCATAATGGTCCATCACTTGAATCCTTGGCCCTCTCCAAGCCCCCTACACCCCTTGTTATCCCCCCATGCAAGGAGGATGTGGTGTAAAGCCCCCTTCCCCAAAAATCAGCATTTCTCCACGTCCTTTTGCCATGTTCCCCCAGTCCTCCCATCACTCCCTGTACCCGTGCTCCCCACCACTGACCCCGGGCCACTGTGACTGTCACCCGTGCTGCAGGCAACCTCTGCTCCTTATTGCCTCTCCCCTTCCTCGCACACCTCTCTCTTGTTCCGTTTCCCCTGCTCACCTGCTGCGTGAGGTGGGAGGTGGGGATGAGCTGCAGGTTCTCCAGGTGGGAGTGGAAGAGCGCGTTGGGCAGCAGCTGCCCACCAACTTTGCACTCGATGATGTACCCCATGGTGCAGTCATCCGGCAGGCGGATGAGCTCTGAAGTGTTCAGGAAGTTCCTGCCGCTGGAAGAGAGCAGAGCTGGGTGGGTTAGGAGAAGAAAGTAGGGAGATACAGGCAACCACTTCACAGAAAACCAGAATAAACCTCGGAACAAGGCAAGAAATCCCCCAGTCCCACCTGTAGACGTAGGAGTGTGTTTGCTCTTCAACCACACCCAGCCATGCAGTCCCACCAAGTATCTGATGCTGTCCCTGATATATATCCTCAGCGAGGTGATTCAGAGAGCTGGCAGAGGCTGTGCCGAGTTAGTTCTCCAGCTGTTTGGTGAGCTGCACTGAGTCATTCAGGGGTCAGACAAGCCAGCACAAGAGAAATGGCAGGACTGCATGGCCAGGACTAGGAGGAAGAGGGAACGGGACAATCTTTCAGCTGAAATGAGCCGCTCATTGGCTTCACCCTATTGCAGCACCACAGACTTGCTTTGATGACAGGGTAAACCTAGCTTCAGGGCTCTTGTAACTGGAAGCAGCCACATGACACAAAGCGCCGTCTACTCTAACACACCCCTCAGCTAGTTCAAATGGGTTTAAAGCCTTTTAACACAGTAGTGGCAGACTTGATGACAGATTAGGTGTTTTCTGTCCATGCCACTTTAATTTTACCCTGGATCACAGACCATTTTCCTGTCTGGGTCTAGCACAGCACATGTATCATGGCCTTCAGCTAAACCAGCAAAAACAGGACCACCTGGTGTACATCAGGTCTGTCTTTCTGGCTATGCAAAGATCTGGTTAAGGCTGGCACAGATGTTTCCTGTTGATATATGCACATACAGCCTGTTACACAACCTAGGGCATCCTGGAAAACATCTTCTTGTAGGCTGGGCTAACACAAGACCCCAGGACTGTTCTCTGTGCATCAAGCTGAGGAAATGACAGTGGCCACTGTAAGAGGGTTTGGGGTGGGGAAACGGAAAATTAGTTCAGGAGGGAGGCAGAGGAGATTGGAAAGAGGAAGAGCGAGGGGAGATACACAGACAGGGAAAGCACTTAGGAAAAGAATCAGAAGAAGCTGAAATAAAAGGGAAGGAGGGTGGGGGAATAACCAAGAGCTGAAAGGAGTTGGGGAGGAGGGAGTGCGTCATCCTATGATCACGTCTGCTGACGTGCCTGCTGTTGTCTCTTTTTAATCAGGTGGGAGACCCACCCACTACATCCTTCCTCCAGTCCCACATGCTTACAGATTTGAAGCGCGTGGCACTCTGCACCCTTGCAAACATCCTTGCAAGCATCACAGACACAAATCCAGATTTGATGCTGCCAGGAAGCACTGTGTGTCTGTGTTCCTAATCCCCAAAGGCTCATATACCCACTGGCTGCACGGCTCACCTGGCCCAAGGCTCCATCTTCCTTGCCAGCTTGCGGCTGATGCAGAAACCAGCCCCTCCTGTGGCAAACCAGAAGTGCACGGATTTCTGGAGAGAAACAGCAGAACAAATCAATGGAAGAGGCTCAGAGGAACATCATGCTCCTGGAGATGGGAATGCTGGAAACCCAGCTTTGACACACAGATAAACAGAGCCCTATTGTCACCCCAAAACTGCTGCCCAGAGGGACGTGTTAGTAGTACAGCACCAATTTTGATCTCACATGGCTGGGAAGCCAGGATGAGCAAGGCTGCTCACATGGCACTCTGAGCTCAAAGAGAAAAATGAGCAAGCAGAGGCGGGGAGACCACTGGCCAAATCACATCGTGCATGCTAAGGAAGGCTAGCTGGAAACCCAGGCTGAGTTCTGCCAGCCTGCTAGAGCAGGGCTGATCCATCCCAAGGCAGGCTGATCTCCTTGCAGATGGGTACCCAACGGAGCAGCAGCACCATGAGACATCACTTTCCCTTCCTCTAGGTAGACTGGAGTGAGTCAATGCCTGTTACTGCGTTCAAACAGGACCGGGGTGTTCTCAGCTGATGCCTCTTGCTCCTGGGACCTTTCTCTCATCAGGGTACAGCTGATGAGCCACAGTATTAAATAAAACATACCGTCTGGTTGTTGGGCAGCGTTTCGGAGGCCCGGATGGGTCGGTTCAGGCTGGGTTTCCCCAGGTAGACATCCCGCGTCGGGGAGTAGGAGGACAGCAGCTGCAGGAGGGCCTGAGGGTTCAGATAGTTGTCGTCATCCAAATGGCAGAACCAGCTGGAGGGAGACGGGAGCGAAGACACAAGAGGATGGCAGTAAGGAGGTGCCGGCAGCCCCGTGGGGTTTCCCTCAGGCAGCAGCCCCAGCTCACCTCCGGCCGCTGGCCAGGAACGCGTCGAACTCCGCGGCCATCTTGCAGGAGAGGGCCGGGTGGCTGTGCTCGGTGGAGCAGTTGGTGAACACCACATGGTCGCCTGCGGGGAAAAAAAAAGGCTGGGGCTCAGGGCTGGCCCACATGGCCACCGAGAGGACCTCTGGGCAGGAGGGAAGAGGTTTACTCACGCCCAGCTTCCTCTCACCCCCCCGATCCAAGCCTGCCATGATGTGGGCATCTCCCACCTGCTCGCCTCTTCCCCCATCAACCCCAAGTTCACTACACACAACCCTTCTCTGAGCTCTAACCCAAACCATTTTGTGATTCTTATAGCTAGACTCCACCCCACAAATGGTACAGTAAGGACAAGAGCTTAGTCATCAGCTCAGCACTCTACTTTCCCCTTGCCACCACTGCACCTCACGGAGAGCAGCTCCCTTATCACCACCTCACTGTGGCCCACAGCCACAGAAGTCCCTTCCTTCCCCCGACCTAGGAAAAGAAGCAAAGCATCTTGCCCAAGGCTAGGTCCCCTGATAGCTGCACTTCTACCCTGCCCATGGCCAGACAAGGTACAGGGTAAGCTTTTCTCCCTGGGTGCTTGTGTTGCAAAGGCCACGCAAGCTTAGAAACTGAAGGCAAGAAGAGTGAGGTGGTGATGTGGGAAAGGTGGTTACCCATTCTCCTCTTCAGGGCATCATCTTCTTCATCGGTGAAGACGTACGTCTGGGGAGATGAGAAAAGGAGGTTACTGCCAGGCCTGGAGCTGGTGCTGCTCCTGGCTGCCCACCCCAAGGCAGGCCTCGCTGCCATGCTCCCATGCCAGGCACCAGGCAGCAGAGGAACAGAGGGACAGGAGCTGCCCCACTGCTCCCCCTTCCCAATTAAACCTCTCCAAACCCTCACAGGAGGTGCACACAGACCCCAACACTGCACGTCTTGCCCTGCTGTTGCTTCATGCTGCTTCCTCCCCATGCACAGGATGAGCTTTGCAGGGGCTGCTCACTGCCCTGAGCAGGATCAGCGCTTCCTTTGCCACCCAACATCCCCCCGCCAGCACCATCCCTGCTCGTGTTGCTTTATTTTTCCCCCTGAAGCCTTGGGAAGAGGGACAAGAGGACCTGCGACACCAAGCAAGGGGTTGAGGGAGGCCTGGCTTTGGTGTCAGTTGCAGAAAAAATGCATGCATTGTGGTTGAACGATGCTTGAGTTGAAAGGAGAACATCTGTTTGTGTGATAAGTGTGCACAGCCCCCTGCTGCTTGCCTGCCTCCTCCTCCTCTTCCTCCACCCCCAGGCTCTCTAATCCCCCTCTCTGCCATTATGTGGCGTGTCTCCCCCTCCTCAGGGCCAGCCAGGGATCAGGGCTCGGGGAGAAAAGCTTTCCTCAGGCAGAAAATGAGCTTTCATGAAATCAAAAAGGAGGCACAAGCCTTAAACAGTCTCTCCACCAGCTGCCTGCAGGCTGGTTAAACAGCACCTGGGCAGGGACAAAAGGCACAAGGCAGATGGACACCAGCTCGTAGGAGCTGTCATTGCTCTGATGAGCTGAGTTTCTTTCCCTCTACACCTCCCTGCATCCCATGCCCCCACCAGCGAAGTGTGGGAAGAGAAATGATCTAAACATGCAAGGAAGGCAGTGAAGGACCCTCAGAGATCACCCAGCCGAACAGAGATGGCAGGATGGGCTCACAGTCTCAAATGTCTGAGCTGCAGTGACTCGGTGAATTCCCCTCCCACAGCTGATTGCAATAACTGACCGTGCACACAGTCCTACCTGACCCCAGTGACAGACCTGCTTGGTTTAAGAAATTTCCAAGGTAATCAGAGGACAGGAAGCAATTAGCAAAGTCTCAAGTGAAGGAGTTGCACTAGGTCAGGCAACTGTACCCTAAGGTTCAGGCACAGCAGGCATTCACAGTGACACGGGATTTCCCTTACCAGCACATTTAAAGGCAGAAATTTCCACCGTGACAAATAATTCATCTTAAGAAAACAGTTCCGAAACCCTTGAAACTTCCTGATGTTTTCAAAAAACAGAAATATTGTTGCTAGAAATGACTTGCTTACAGGTATAAAACCATCCAGAAATCATGTGCCTAACCAACGTCATGTCTGACTGACTTAAAATGGGGATCTGTCCCTTCTTCTAGGTTTTCTATTTGTGAAAACACCCCAAGGCTCCCACTTTCCTCTTGATGAGAGGTGGAGAATGCTGTTTTAGAGACACCTGACATGCTCCTGCAGGAACCCAAGGCTGAAGGAGCATCATCACCATGGGAAATGTCAAACCCTCCAACAGAACTGGAAGAAAGGGGCTACAAGTGTGGATGCTGGGCTGGAGAGAAGCAGCCCCTCTACCATATCCACCCTCCTGTGCTCCACCAGACCATCTATGGGGCCGTGCAGGAGCAGAGAAGACGGCTGGGTGGGAAAGGGTGTCTGATGGACAGAGGTGTTAGCAGTGATACGGAGGTGCTGGTGCCAAGGGGTTTAGACCGGCAGCTCTCCATGAACATAGGTGCCCACGTCATGGATAAACACTAGATTTTGAGGTTTCCTAAGCCCAAAATTTAGAAACAAACAAATAAAAACTAGAAAAAGGGAATAGACATGTGGAACCTGACAGTCCAGGGTCACATTAATCTCCCAGATTATCCCTTTTCCAGGAAGAAACGGCCTCCAAAATGCAAATGTGTGAACAAGGTTAATGGTGTGTCTGGGCAGAGAGATTCAAAATCTACACTGCGTTCACAACACTGAAAGTGTGAAAAACTTTTGAGGATGGGTCATTCAAAGTTTTCATTTCCATCAGCTGGATGTTTGGCTTGCTGTAAGGAGGGGAGGTTGCTAGAATTCGTTTGTGTTACTGAACGAAATGCCATTTCAGACCAGAAATCGAGACTATTTTCATCCAAACCACAAAGGCTAAGAGTTCCAGCCACTTCAAGATGCTGTCCAGCCTTAACAGCCATCAAAACTGACACTTCTGCTTAGATGAAGCCTTTTCTCAGTAATGGGCTTGAAATGATTTCTACAGCAAGTTCCAGCGAAAAGTTTGCACTGGATTAGTTCTCAA